>NC_056732.1:506438557-506556057 GCF_019279795.1 Protopterus annectens | reverse complement strand
CGATACTCAAGTTCACTTTTACATGTTATTATGTTGGTTTTACAGCAGAACGACATTCATTCCACATGGAAAATTATATGTGCTATAGTCAAAATTGAACCGTGAATGCCTGTTCATTAGGCGGATGCTGTAACAACTACACTATTGGTGTGATGCCTCATTTAGATGTGTACCCATGGTTAATAGTTACCCAAACACACGCCTCAACACTTCACTAACAGAGCAGGCATCCATTCTCCAGTTGGATTCGCAGGGTTTCCACACCGGTACACATTGGCCGCTCCCTACCCCTGTAGACCCATCCCATCGATTGACTCACTAAATGTATCCTCAGGAAACCCTAACGTTTAGTCCACAAACATTGGTGACATGAGTAACCAATAGAACACTATTCACAATATATGTGTTATCCCACATGGGATACACCTGTCTTTATGTCAAGATTAGACTCTTACTTCCTTACATACTTACTCCCGTTAACTTGACACTACAATGAATTAATTAGTCTGACTATATGGTAACGTACACGTTACACATAAGAACTAACTATGTACGTGTTAGGTGTGATTCATTTACAAATAGACTGGTTTATTAATTGGCATTGCCATTGCAGGCAGATCACAGGGATAATTCCCTGTGTGAGATAGTCCTCACATTTGATTTATTCAGCACAGCAATGACTTCGGACATTATACACACTTCTGTGTTTTAGCAATTTCATCCCTTTCCTCTCATGCACTACCTATTATTCTATCTACTGTCGAGGTTTGTAAGGGTACATTCATGTGTTTATGTCTGCAAATGGAATAGGTATGTTACAGAGAATGTACTTCAACGTATAGATGTATACATGTGTGTATGCATACATACATATAACTAATTTGCTGGCCTCCACGAGGCGGTCCCATTAGAACCAGGCCATCCAACCATGAGACGCCTGGATCCATAATCACATACCCATGGTTCCTCGACCACACCCGAATTCGACATACACGCAATCCATCCATTATCCAGTTGCTTTTACAGCCATGACACACCACCACACATTGCCCTCCCCCCAGCATAAGGGGTCCTACACCTATGTTGTCCCAACACATGTATTATCATGCTCTCCCACCATTTAGTCCTTGAACATACCTGCCCTTGCTTGTGTAATACATGGAAATCCAAATATGCTGTCAATTTTTGGTAGTCCCACTGGGGACTACCATCTGATTGTTTGTAAAGTAGACTTAGCAGATCAACAATGTTACTCCCACTGGTAAAACCCTGCCTGTGGTGTGAATAGCAGTGCTTTGCTCACTCCTGGCCAGCTTGTTATGACATATGCTGACAGCACTATATAATACCATAGTTGCTGTTGATTCCCTTCTCATCCCTTATCTATGCTTTATTGTTACAATGTTCATTCTTCATATATATATCTATATATATATCTATATATATATATATATATATATATATATATATATATATATATATATATATATATATATAGATATATATGTGTGTGTGTGTGTGTGTGTATATATATATATATATATATATATATATATATATATATATATATATATACACACACACACACACATATATATATATATATGTATGTGTGTATATATATATATATACACACATATATATATGTATATATATATGTGTGTGTGTGTATGTGTGTGTATATATATATATATATATATATATATATATATATATATATATATATATATATATCTATATATATATATATATATATATATATATATATATATATATATATATATATATTACATCTGTACATACTTATATACATTTCCTATGCTGGGCGCTGCTTACACCTGCGCATGCGCACTCACATATGCTTACTGTTTGTTATATATGTTTACTGCCGCTTATTTGTGCTTACTTGTGCCTTATTCATTATGACAGTACCGTTTTGATTGAAAGGATCTGGTTAAAAGTCCCATGCAATACTCAAGTTCACTTTTACATGTTATTATGTCAGTTTTACAGCAATGGAAAATGATATGTGCTATAGTCGAACTTGAACCGTGAATGCCTGTTCATTAGGCGGATGCTCTAACCACTGCACTATTGGTGTGCGGCTTCATTTATATGTATACCCATGGTTCATAGTTACCTGAACACACTCCTCAACACTTCACTAACACAGCAGGCATCCATTCTCCTGTTGGGAAAACTGCACCACTACACATGCGCCATTCCCTACTGCTCTGGACCCATCCCGCATGTTGACTCACTCCAAGTATATTCAGACTTCCCAAGCCTATAGTCCTGGCACATAAATTCATATGATGGTCAGGATGTTCATATGGTTTTAGGCTTGTCTGACGGTGGACTGGGACTGCCCAGTACCCATTTTAAAGTCAGACTTAGCACGTGGACAAAGTTAGTCCCACTGTTAGCATCCTACCTGTGGTTAGAGATGCAGGGGGTTTGTCCACCTCTGGCCAGCTTGATATGTCAGCATTAGATAATATGGGTGTTCTGCTGCTGTTTTCCTTTGCATTTATGACTGCTTTCTTATGCCCATGTTCGTAGTGTAGATATATATATATATATATATATATATATATATATATATATATATATATATATATATATTATCTGTACGTACGCATGCATTTACATCTACATGATTAGTTACTTTGATCATACTGTTGAATGACTGTGCTGTCTATGTTTGTGATAACATCAGAGTTAGGTATAACTGCAGTGGCTTAGTGGTAAATCACATTGGCTGTGGTGTGTAGGGTCTTGGCGTCGAGCCTGGCCGAGGCGGTTTATTGTGTTGCTGGGCAGAACAAGGGCCGTTGGACAAAGGGTGAGTACAACACTTTTCAGCAGCGGTTTTCCATTTCACCATGTTTAACTGCCATTTCCCATCACGCAAACACCTTCTGCATTCTTACTGTGAGATGTCACCCCAGTTCACATTTCAATGTTGTTATATCGTTATACAGCATAAAATTAGCAGGATATGCTCGTATATGGATTGCACGTCGTAAATGGTGTGTGCTGCAGTCGAACCGGCAACGTCTGCTCGATAGGCGGATGCTCTAACCACTACATTATTGCTGTGCTGCTTCATTTGCATGTATACCCATGGTTCATAGTTACCAGAACAAACGCAGCAAAACATCACTAACACAGCAGTCATCCATTCTCCGGTCGGAAATAAATCACACTACTTCACATGAGCCACTCCCTACTGCTCTAGACACATCCCGTATGTTGGCTCACTCCAAGTATATTCAGATGTCCCAAGCTTATAGTCCTGTGACATACATTCTATAATGGCCAGGGTGTTCTATTAGTTTTCAGTGGTCTGAATGGAGACTGGGACTGCCCTGTACCTGTTTGAAAGTCAGATTTAGCACGTGGAAAAAGTTAGTTCCACTTTTAGCATCCTATCTGTGGCTTAAGACACAAGAAATTTTCTCACCTTTAACCAACATGATGTGAATGTATGTTCTTTGGTTTCCTTTTTGATTCACCCACTGCTCCCTTGTACACCTCCAGTTCACCTATTGTACATCCGACCCAGTCTCCCCTTGGCAAACTATTACACTACCCGTCACCCCTCCCAAATTTCACAAACACACCATCCATCCCTTCTCAGGTTGCTGGCCCATGGCACAGACAGCAGTACACATTATGTACTCTACATATCTCTGGTACCAATATGGTTGTGAGGACAACCCTAGCATATTTGGTCTTCCACATGCTGTACTTCACTCACATAGGTACATGCAAATACTTATCTTTCATGACACGGTAGGTTGACCCGGGTAATACCCATTCATCTTTGGGCCGTCCAGACAAGGACGACTCAGACCACGAATGGGCAGATATTGAGTGAATGCTCTGACCATTGGGCTAGGCTTAGCAAAGGGCAGTGGCGCACAAACACGCTGCATTTCGCTTCCACTCGGTATAAAAATCAACACTACAATGAAATATGAACACGGGGTTTTAAATGTCATTGTTCGAGGGATGGGGGCTCAACATTCAGCTATGTGCTTGTGTGTTTACTCCTGTGATTTTGTTTTGGTGTTCACGGAACTCTCTTGTATGCTTTGCATACATTTCAGTATCCACTGACACTGCCAGGAGTGATTACTATTAGAGGCAGGCTGTACTAGTCAGCATTTTAGGTTGCGCGACTGTAACCGACATGTTCACGCCCTGTGCAGCACTTAAACATGCCTCCCTGCACTCGTGCATATTTCCTGTGCACATGGACATTGCGGCAGTGTGCCTTCATTAATATGCATATGGTGTTGCTGCGCCATCTCTACACCGCACGCTCGGTGCAAGGCTAACACCGTCCTTGCGCCGAGCTTCATGAATCCTGGGGTATATAACCAAACAGTGAAAATGATAAAAAGTTGTAAGAAATCCCTATCTCCATACATCAAAACCACACTGAAACATGCTATCAAGGAACTTAAAACACAATTAGAAAATGGAAAGCAGATTTTGAGCAAAAGATCACTAAAGATACCCAAAGAAAAACACAAATCTTTATTCAGTTATGTCAGGAAGAAAATATCTAGAATGCACTGAACTCATCCATAATAATTTTACACATTCTGGTCTTAAGAATTTGCTCAGTATATTAGGTGACAAATTTAGTGCTATCTTTTCCTAATTTACCAACAATGTTGTCCTGAAATATTATAGGCTTAAAGTGGCCTGTAAGGCAGCTAGCCTAGCACTTACCTATAAACCTATGAACTTCAATTTATTCAAAGAGTTTGTGTCTGATGGTAGGAGAATAGCCACTGTGACTCCCCTAAGCAAGGGTAGCCCCTCAACAGACCTGGATAATTATAAGCCATCAGCCTCACCAGCCTGACAAGCAAAGCCATGGAACAAATTATAGCAGAACTCATTATGCAGAAATGGGCAACTTAACTGATCTAGACTTCAGTCAGTTTGGTGTTGTGACGTGCAGGCCCTGTCTCGTGAACCTAGTAAACTTTTTTGAACAGGCTACAGAGACTGAAGACAGTGGCCACTCCATGCACTCTGTTTATCTTGATTTTTCTGAGGCTTCTGACACTGTCCCTTATGTTGGGATTATTGAAAAAATAGACAAACCTAAGGTACCCTCCCAATTGTCTATGGAATTACAAACTGGCTAGCTAATAGACTCAAAGTTGTGAAATTTGCTGGTATTCTGCCTGAAAGTAAAATTGCAAGTAGTAGGATATCATAAAGATCAGTGCCAGGCCTTCTCCAGTTTGGAATTTATTTTGCAGACAACCAAGCCAATACCCCAGAAGTGTGGTTGACCAAGTTTGCTGATCACTGCAACCTGGGGACATGTATCTGCTCATCCACTTATACTAAACAGCTTCAGCAAGGCTTGAGTTATGCACATAACCAGTGCACTAAAAGTAATCCTCTACCTACTACTTACTTAACTGAATAAACTACTTGAAATTTCAACAAGACTTCTTTATTCCTCTGACGGAGGGTATCAGAGAGACAAAGTCTCATAGATCTGCTAGCTAAAGTGATTTGTTTCTGAACTAATCCTTTGTATTCTGTTTCTTGTTAGTCTGGTCACTCTCTGGGTCATAGATGAGACCAGACTTCACTTGAGCCCTCTGGATTACCACTGTTTTCTCGTTATGAAAAATGTTATATAAGTGTGTGTGAAAAGTAGTTCTGGTCATATTTTAATTGATCTTTTTAAGACTGCAGTGGGATGCACTTTCATCCTGAGGAGGGTGAAATACGTGGTAGCCAGTGTTTATATGTCTGAACTTTAGCTGCATAGTGTAAAGTAAAATTGGATGAGATAAGGCTTTAGCTTTTACCAAGCCAGTACCATGCATGCTTAAGGCTAACTGTCCTATTTGTATTTTTTTCTCCCTGCAGCTCTCCATCAGCTGCCAGCAGCTCATCTACTCATTCTCCAGGTCTACTGTATCTACCTGACCCACATCTGGAGCCATAAGGAGACTGAGGACACTGGTGCAGCATCATACTGCTGCCAGATAATGTGTGTGCCCTAATTCCTGCCATCCTGCAGCAGCCTTGCAAGCTCTGCATCACTGCATTTGGGAGGTGCATGGTTATATTGCAGATGTGCAACATTCTGACTAATCAGTATATGGCTTATGCAACACAGAGCTCACAAGACTCATAATGCTGCCTTACTGCATAGATCCTAGGCTACCTGTTTCCCTTTATTAATATGGGTGAGTCAACATCAACTGCTCACCCCCGTCTCCCCCTGTGGCCCCTCCAGTGCTTAGACTACTAACCAAACAAGGGTCATTTTGGGTGCAGTAAGGGCTTTACCCATCCGTGTCATGGGGCCCTCCCAATTACCCTTCCTGTATTGACTGGTTTCAATGGTCGGATTCAAACCCTGCATTACTATCTTCACTGAATCTAAATTCAAGAGACAGCTGTCAGTAAATACTGGTCTTCCATTTGAAGGTGAATTTGTGAGAATTGTAAGAGACAGTTAAGTCAAGCACAGCTCTTAAATCCCACTGTGCAAGGCCTGAGGGAACTAGTTAATCTTCAAGGTCAAATAGAATCTACATATAATGGAAAAATCAGTTCTTGTTGTTGTATAGAAAGTGGACCTCTAAAAAGGTTAGGGAGGGAGACATTATTTAGCAGCTGGTAGTACTAAGGGCCTATCATCAGGTACCTGTAGCCAATAATATTCCTTTTTCTGTCGATATGAGTAGAAAGCTCACAAAAATGGGCTTGTACAAATCATTATTCATGAGGACTTACAAAATATGGAAAATGGATGGACACTGCAATGCATGTGAGCAGTATCAAAAGGTTATTAGGACAAAATAAATAAATAAACCGGGCTGTACCCATGTAATAGAGTGCCATCTTGACACAGACACCCAACAAACAATCAAAAGGACAGAGTTAACTATTAAGGGCAGAACAATACCGAGTAAAATGGCAGAAGTATTATATGCTATATAATCAAAAACAGAGGGTCTTTCAATGCAAGAAACAGGGTATATGTGGCCAGGCATCTACCTTTTACTAGACATATACCTAGGATGGAATGAAGATGGCAGCTCTCTGGCACAAGATACTAGGAGGTGTATTCAACAGTATCTCCATTTGTTTCTATGCCAGGAAAAATGAATGCACTGTTAGGGTTGAAGTACTTTCTTCATCATTGCTTCATGTGTGGCATACGTTGTACAAGGAAAATAGGCCTAAGCCTGTAAGACCAACTAGGTCTGCTGCCACTCAGGGAAATGTTTTAGTCATGGGTGACTCCACTGGCTGTTTTTTCTGTGGGGGTGGGGTTGGATATGTAACTATTGTGCATGCAATGTGTAGGTTGCAGCTGATGAGAAATATGATCACTGTTTCATTTTATTTTTTATTTTATTTTACATTTTTTTAGAGTAAATGTAAATTTGGCACTGGGGTTATTTTAGGTGAGGGGGTCCATGTCTTATGTGTAGTGCATACATTTAATTTCAATTTTTAGTGTGATGGATTGGTTATGCACTGACTTCATGCTCCTCTGGTGTCAATATTTATGTTCAGTGGAACCAGCAATATGGGGTTCAAATCCCACCACAAATAGTATGGTAAATGTGAACTGCTGACTTTGATAACAGCCATTTATAGCAAACATACCATTTTCTATTACTCCATTCAGCTCTTTTTGCATCCTTTTTTGTAGTGTACTCATAATTATACAACGACTGGCCGGTAACATCGTAAAACAAGCACGCTGATTGGCCAGCCCAACCAGCGCGCCCGTTGAGAATATACAGCGGAAAAAGGTCTGGTCGCCTGGACTTTTTTCCGTTGATATATTCTTTAATTTTAAGGGTTTAAAAAAAAGAGTGTAGCAACGGAGATCTTCTTTTCTCCGTTGATTATTTTCCCCTAGCACTGATGTACTGAGTATACATGGGAACGCAAGTTCCAAACGCATGCGCAGTACATCAGCAATGGCAAAGCGGAGCTGTCCAGTGGCAGAAGGATAGCACGGCGCTGTTATACAAGGACATTATTTAAGAAAAACTAAGTATTTTTTTTCTTAAATAATGTCGCTCCCCAGGATTCATGAAGCTTGCACCAGGCGCAGGCATAGCGTAGGCGGTATAACGCCAAATATGGCTGCCGAGCTATTCAGGTACGATCCAATTCCACATGCACTACCAGCGTACGCCAGATCTGCACAGCCCTCGGCTTAGGTATGCTAATCACCCCATGTGCAGTGCTGCACCATGCAAATGAAGGTACATAGCGATTCATGAAGTGGTGCAGGCGTAGCGTAAGCCCACAGAAATGTAAACCAAAAAACATGGTTTACATTTTTCCAAACAGAATATCGGAGCTATGAAAGTGGACCAGACTCATGTATTACAATGTTAACATATGCCAATGGCTAAATATACAGCCAATGGCATAAGAAAAGATGCACAACACCTAAAAAACAACATTTAATGCCATGTCCACAGTAACGCAAAGTACAACCGCAGGGCATGTGTGCGCAAACGGGAACACAAAGAAAATATATACAAATGTCATAAAATCTCAATGTAATACAAATCATGATTTCACCATAACACTCAATGGTATGCATGGTACACCACAACCAAGCTGCAAGGGTTGCTAAGGGTCTGTGACAGTGTTTGGTGCAGTAACTAGGAATTAGTAGTCAATGCCATGCAAATGAGGCAAGTAATAGTGAATGGCAAATGTCCCGCCGGACTAAGGATGTACCATACGGCGCAGCACTACAACACCGAGGAGTGATTTAGAGGTATACATGACATCAGCAGTGGGGTGTGCCACCGTAGCTGTAAGCACATTGGAGCAATGCAAATCTGGCCTGGCCATTGCTAAGCAAAGCATCAGGACAGGGGTGGGGAGGTAGGTATAGCATTGTTTAGCTGAGAGCACATATGGTGCCCGAAAGCGCATGTGTACGGGGATGAAAATATGCCCGAAACCCGGTAAGCGGATGCACGCGCTGAGCACCATAGCTCAAACAGGAAGGTCAGGGGAAGAAAATAAGGAAATGCCGCAGTAGGGTAATTGGAGTACAACTGAGTAATTAACACCTATTAACTCACAGCGGGCAATCGATGGCAGCTGACAAGTCTGCTCGCAGAAACCTGCAAAACAGGATAGGAGAGGTGTTGGATTGCAAAGAAAAGAGAACTGACATAGCAGAACAAAGCAAACCTGCAGTAGACCGGCCATAGAACACATTATGCAAGATAATCCAGGTTTAGGAAAGTACAAATGGAAGCAGGCTGCTGGATGCATGCCAGAAAATGGGAGGTGAAACATTAAGAAATGTAAAGGGAAGGGCAAGAGGTAATTCACAGCAGCCAAATGTAATTCAACACCAAAGGCACCACAATAGTAGTACCTGTCATAAAACACATAAGATACCCTGTAGCTACATATTCATGTTTTTATTCTACATATATGCATATGGTCTGCACTTTTACTTCATACTTTGGTCCTGTTTTGATTAGTTTGATATGATATTGTTTAGGATGCTGTGGTATAAGATCCTAACTGATTTTTATGATGGAACAGATCTGTTTTACGCTCCTAAGCTATACATAGATGGAGACGGTCTTAGTGTTTCTCTTCTTCCTTTTTGGTCAACGATGAAACTCTTAGAGCATTTAAGACAGGCTTTATCACAATTCTCTACAGAAGAATTTTTAATAGCATTTATTATGTTAACTCGTATATGTATATTTGCATATATCTTTAAGTATTATTCTTCAGATTAGATCTCGATTGAGATTTGTTAAAGCAGAATCAATAGCTTCATAACATATTGACTCTGAACTTGCTTTTTTGCCTGTTTTTTGCCTGTTGTTTTTATGCTTTTAACTATTTTAATATTGGTTGATTGTTGGGAGCAGATGTTTGGTGTATAGATAGATTGCTTAATTACTTTCAATTAAAGAGTTGTTACCCATTAAGAATATATAAGCACTGCTTGCCAAATTGTTTGTGTAAAGGATCTGAAGAAGTGTGTCTTTTACACGCGAAAGCGCTTATCCAAATAAATATTTCGTTTTATCCATTTATTGCGGTGGTCCGACTCCAATTTGTCTTCTTATTTGTCTGGATTTGGTTTTGGAGCAGACCTTTGGGCAACAGCGTCTCTTTGTTTTTACCTACTTCACTACATTCCTGAGTCGCTGCAGCCACACGATGGATACTCCTTCAGTAGAGTTGGATTATGCACCGGAGAAGATTAACTTGAGGAAGAGATGGGAAACCTTGATGGATAAGAGAGGTAATCCTTTCCTCTCCATGGAACTTTCCAAAACGGACAGTGAGAGCAACAATATTGGTAATGAGAATGTGTATGACTTCAATGTGACTCTAAAAGAGTTAGAAAATATGCTGTATAAACTGCAAAGGCTTACGTGGCAGAGGAGGCACTTAGAAGCATGTTTACATTTTAAATTAGTGCCGAGAGGCATGAGGGTTCTCTGCATGCCTACCTATGGCAACAGCCATCCGGACTTGCTAAAAAGGTGGCAGCAGATGAACCTAGAATTAAGCTATAGCTATATGAAGTTGCTAATAGATTATTTTACTCCCATAGAAGATGAACTGAAGAACAAAGCTGAGACTCTGTACAGAGACATTACTGAAAAATTTAAAGGGGCAATGTTTGAGCAACGCATTGATCTAATACTTAATCAAACATCTTCCTATGGGGAAAGGTTGCAACAAATCAAGATGCGCAAGTTACAACGTGACTATTTTGATTTTACTAATAGTCAAGTTTTTGTTTGGTCCAGGAATAGGAGGGTTAATGAATCAGCACCTTCTACTAACTCTGATATACGTGATACATACAATAGTCAACCTGGCGTTTCCCCTTTAATTGAGACAGCAACCACAACGGATATTCCGGTTTCACTCACGGAAGTTCCTTCTGTGTTCATGGCAGAGTCGGACAACACGCCACCACCTAATCAATTAGCACTTCCACGCTCTAATGTACAGAATCCAGGGGCAAAACCGAAGATAGCCCAGAGTAATATAGAGCGTTTTTTACCGCTCCCTGTGCAGCAACAGTACATTGCAAGAGGCAGGTCCAACAGCAGAGGGAGAATGAAGAGGAAGTACTCGGGAGATCAACAGAACCAGAGAGGAAGAATGAGGAATTGAACAGCTTAATAGTCAATCTTTCTGACTACACGCTGACTCCAACTGACCAGGCTTTATTGAACCGTGGACTCAATTATATTCCAGCCCAGGTTAGTAACCTACCTGAAGTCCTTACAGACCTGAGACTTTTTGTACGTAATTTATCCCTTAAGCTATTTTTCAACCAGAAAAGTAGCCCGGAAGCCTTAGTAGATAACAAAGTGAACACCAGTTTTAAAAAGAAGAGCATGTTCACGCCTGCACCACCACCAGTTGCAGAATGCTTTTTGAAGAGTTGTGAAGGTGACTTTTACAAGTATTACTATGACTACAAACACAGTGCTTTGGTTTTTAACACATACACTAAAGAATGGGACAGTATTTATTCTCTGAAACATGCATGCGATTTAGTAGTGAAGCCTGCTGATAAAGGAGGTGCCATAGTCCTGTTAGATACTGATGTTTATGTTAAAGCTATGTTGGAGTTACTGAATGAAGCAGTTACTTATAAACCTATAACCTATACTGAGTTTGAAAAGATTATTTACAATGTTCATCAAGAACTATATGAATAAGTAATGTGCAGGCAGATTGATTACGAGTTATACCAATATTTTTTTATTGAGAAACCCAGAATACCATACATTAAAGGCCTGCCCAAAATACATAAGGGCCTTTTTCCACCACCCATGAGACCCATAGTAGTGGGGCAGGGTTGGGTTACAGAGACATTATCTGTATACTTAGAGAAAAGATTAAGACCTTTGGTCTCTGAGACCGGTTCAATTCTTAAGGATACATATGATCTTTTAGAAAAATTGAACAATTACTCCATAGACTCAACAAGAGATTTGGTTTTTGTGACTTTGGACGTGAAAAATCTTTTCACATCCATACCGAATGCATTTGGCTTAGAAGCACTGAGAAGTATTATCAACAAAGGTCAGAGGTTTAGTAGTAATGAAGAAATTTTAATATGTGCCATTATGGAACTTGTATTAACACATAATGTATTTAAGTTCAGAGATCAGTTATACTTACAGCAGTGGGGGGTAGCCATGGGCACCCCCTGCGCTAACACGTATGCAAACTTAGTTATGCTATACTGGGAGCAAACCTTTCTTTTCAATCATGACAGTTTTAAGAAGATTAGTCTGTATAAAAGATTTGTGGACGATATTCTGTTGTTTTGGCACGGGAGTATTGAAGAACTTTTGTCTTTTGTGCAGTACATGGAATCTACCACAGAGTTTTTGAAGTTCACAGTTAATTCTTCTTTAACTAGTATAGATTTTTTAGATTTAACTATATACAGAGGACAACAGGGGAACATAGAAACTACTGTTTTCAGGAAGGAGTGCTGGAGGAATAGTTTATTACAGTTCAATAGCATGCATCCAAGATTTGTGTTTGATAGTATAGTGAAAAGCCAATTTATTAAGGTTAGTAGGTTATGCAAAACGGAGACTGAACTTCACAAACAGAGTAGTTTTCTGCTACAATGTTTTATTGAGAGGGGTTATGATATTGAGAAAATAGAGGCCATCAAAGACAATGTTTTGTATGGTAAGAAAACATCACGCAGTGATCTTAGAACACATAAACACTTGAGTTATGCTAGGAAGACTTTTGATAGCTCAAGAGTAAGACTAAATTTCAGATACACTAGCGATATCAAACATATTAAAAACATTGTACTTAAGAATTGGCATATTCTGCTGACGGATCAACGTATTATGAAGTTGGTAGGTTCCACACCCTCTTTCACTTTTCGTAACAGCAAAAACCTTAGCAGGTTACTCTGTATAGAACCCAGCAAGACTACCAGACCCAATACTTACAAGGATAACACTCTTGGTACGTTTCCTTGCAAGAAATGCAATATATGCAGCTTAATCACACAAGAGCAACCTTTTACACATCCAACATTAACCTACAGTTTTGAACCACATTTTACAGGAACATGTGAGGATAGGAACTTGATCTACCTGGCTACTTGTGAAGCCTGTAGTGCGTTCTATGTTGGAATGACAACTAGGTCCCTGAGAGAAAGGGTACAGGAACATATCAATGAGATCAGAAAGAGGGATATTAAACATGCCTTAGCGAAACACATTGTAGCTAATTTGGGGCACTCTTTTGTGTTTAGGATTCTACAGAAAGTCACACCCAATGTGAGAGAGGGAGATATCTTTAATGACCTAGAACAAGTAGAACTCTCTTGGATTTTTAGACTCAAAGCCCAATATGAGCCAGGACTGAATCAATATGTGAGCATAAGGGCCCCACTAAAAGCACGCACGCTCAAGTAAGACGTATTTCATAAACACAGGATGAATAAGTAATCCCTTTTTAATGGAGACTCAGGTTCAGAGATTTCCCACCCGCTGGTGCTTATTTGCTTGGGTACAAGCAAGTTGTATATATATATATTTTTTGTACGTGTTTTGTATGTTTCTTGCATTAGCCATATTTATGCTTTGCCTTATGTTACACTGCTTCAAGCACAGTACATATTTCACAGTACTTTTTTATTACTTGTTCAGGCTCCATACTGGTAACATAGCCATTTATGGTGTTTTGATATACGTACGGATAGATTTTTTGATTTTTTTGAGCATATATAAGTAGCGACCTATTATTAAGTTTGACAATGATGCCTGTGGTCGTTCTGGATAGATCTAAAGAATATCCCTCATTAAGTTGTATGGATGATGACCATGGTTTATTATTACTCGGGACAGTTTTGAATAATCAGATTCGATATCATCACACATATATGCCTTTTTCCATACACTAGTGCTAATTGAAGATCAGGCTACACATACACATTTATACACACCAGGAGGTCTTATTTATTTATTTATCCCTAGCTTGCTAATGCATATTATGCATCTCTAGACATCTACGACTTTATTATTTATGAAGATATCCCAGGCGGTTTCGCTAGGATTATGATCTTCTTTTACGTACTTCCCTCATATAATTGCTTCTGCATATACCTACTTGCGTTCTATTTTCGATATTACAAACCCACATATGCCATCAGCTTTGTGAGTTTCAGTCAGCACGTTCAGACGAATTGCTTCTTAGCTAAATGTATCTCAATATTTGTCATGTGCAAGAACACAACATGATTCGTCACTATTTGTTTTTATTATTCCCATAGAAAGTTTTAATAAGTCTCCATATGTTTTTATATGACTTACACGCAGATACATATTTATTCATGAGCCTTGCTGCTTCACATCGCAGCAAGTCTGCTTTTTTATCAATATTCAATGGTTTTTACCATTTTCCAATGATCTTTGCATGATGTTTATATATAAGGCATTCATGGATGCCTTTTGTGGGTTGGAATATTTCGCCCTCATGACTCAAAAAATGAACCTACACCAGTGTTTAACATTTAGCTCATCGGACAGAAAGTGAGTAGTCAGGATACAAGAACAAGACTACTACCACATATACTAAGGTTATATATTTTTAATATTTTTAATATTTTTAATATTCTCTTGTTTCCTACATACTCATGTTTTTATTCTACATATATGCATATGGTCTGCACTTTTACTTCATACTTTGGTCCTGTTTTGATTATAGGTTCATAGGTGTTGTGGAGGATGATGCTGACAACCACTGCAGGCCCTGGAGGAGGAGAAGAGTTTTCAGACCAAGGGTAACCTACCAGAAGCTACATGATCTGGAGATAGTAGAGCATTACAGGGTGGACGGGGACATCTTACAGCAAATAGTTGAGCTGTGCCAGCCATGCCTGAGATCCAGAAACAACAGAGGGGAACCCATCCCAGTGGACACGAAGGTATGTGTAAGCTTGCGAATACTAGCCAGAGGTACCTTTCAAAGGCCAACTGGAGATATAATGGGGATCTCACAGGCATCAGCATCCAGGGTACTGCACCAGTTCCTGGATGCCATGTTACCATATGCCAATGAGCATATATACTTCCCCCGAACTCAGGAGGAGTTGGCCAGCAATATGCGTCTCTTCCACCATGTGGCACACTACCCAGAGGTACTGGGTGCGATAGACTGCGCGCACATACATATCAAGTCACCACCCGGTGAGCATGGTAGGCGCTACATAAACCGCAAGGGATACCACTCCATCAACTGCCAGGTCATGTGCAATGCCAAGGGCATTATCATGGATATGTGTGCTGGCAGCCCTGGAAGCTACCATGACTCCCACATCTGGCATGCCTCATAGCTGTATCAGGTATTTGTCAGGGGGGACATCCCACATGGCCACCTTGTGGGGGATGCTGGCTATGCACTGGAGCCATGGATGATGACTCCCATCAGAAATGCACACACACCCATGCAAGAACGCCATAATGAGGCACACGCACAAACCAGAATCATCATAGAGCATGTGTTCGGGATGCTGAAATCATGGTTCCGTTGCTTGGACATATCTGGTGGAGCCTTGCAGTACTCTCCAGGCACGTGTGCCCACATCTTCATAGTATGTGCCATGCTACATAATATGATCCTGCGGAAACAGCTGCAGCAGGGACATAATGTTGAAGGCCCTCACAGCCCACCGCAATTGCCAAGGCCATCACAGGCACAGAGGGATTCAGACCACGAACACCTTGTGCCAGCCCCAGTAGGCAGATGGAGGCATGCCCAATATGCCTACACCTTGGCAAAGAGGGAACGTATAGCACATACTCTGACAGTGTAGGCCCCTACGGACTGACACACCTCTCCACCTGCACACACAGTAAAATGGATGGCACACACGACCACCTGTAAATTGTAATGTATAGGTGGCCTGTTGTGTGAATCCTACATAGGCAGCCCTCAACCATTGCACACACAACAGCTATTGGAACAAGGAATGTCAACACCTGAACAGTACACGCACCTATCAGCATATGTTGGTACTGTACGTATAGGTTCCTAGGTACATCGGTAGGTACACGCCCGATTGTCAGAGGCCATTCATCAATCGAGGCAAACAGTGTCTGCTGTCGCCACCACATCGAGTAACCAACCGTCCCTCAGAGGAGCAGAGCCAATTGTGGGATCCATGTGTGTAATCACTGTTCCCCACACACTCTGCATGGATTCCCTGGTATGTTAATGATGGGCTCCATACAATGTAATCATGGATGTAATGGCAAAGTATGGGGTGTACCCATGACAGGTATCTGTCACCCCAGCATGCTCCACCTATGGTTGTGTGAAGGTATAGCACAATATAGTGTGTGGCTCACTGTGACATACATTCCCAATGCTGGAGCACATCCATTAAACATCACTTGGACATACCATTAATAGGTCTCATCCATATGTAAACTAACTGAGTTACCCATTTGATTGCAGTATGGGGTAACAGCCGTAGTACAGTCCACATACAAAATGCCATAACACGTGTACAAATCCCAGATGCCCAAGTGGTAAATGCACTGACTGTCGTGCATGTTCTCGGTACCACGTCCTGCAAGGGACGTTATGTAATCCCGAAGGCATGAATAATGGATGTTGGATGCAGGTCATCAGATCAGGTTTAGCACATGTTAGCAGGAATATGCATGCCCAGTGCTGGTAAGCATCATTTAAGCATGGCTATACGGATATGTGTGAAACAGGGCTAAGCTTCTCTGAATATCGTGCAGATCACGGTCAATGATGTCCAGAACAGGTGAAACTAGCATTATTCACCCCTGTACTAATAGTGCCTGCTCTGAAGGGTAAAACGACTACTGCCAGGAGTAGAACACGCAATCATGTACACAATCACCTAACACTAAGCTACCCAAGATGTACCAACGGCAGATGTGTAATGTGACAGGTTCAAACGCAAATGTGCGGAATCCAGGAAACAGTATACACCGACATGTACACAATGAAAGGTGTATTCTCCCTCTCACTCTCTCTCTCTCTCTCTCTCTCTATATATATATATATATATATATATATATATATATATATATATATATATATATATATATATATAATAGAGATAGAAAGGGTGATAGAGAGATATATGTTGATATATATGGATTCACCTATATCTGCAAATATATAGATAGGTCAACGACATGTACACAACCATGGAGGTAGAAATAAATAGGATACTGCCAACTATGGAATGTGTCACATACCGACACGTGTAATCACGAGGCTTAAAGACCGAAAGAACACAGTATCGGAACAGTGGAACCGCGTGTAATATTATTACGATATTAAGGGGCATTTAGTTATCGCTGCCGGTGTTGCGGTCCACGTAGGTACTGTGTTCAACTGTGTTTGTGATTGCTGTAGTCTGTGTACATGTGTGTTGAGGGTGCCGTGTGTGTTTCCGTGGGACTGTAATGTGTGTGTGTGTGTGTGTGTGTGTGTGTTTGCATCGTGTTTCTGTTAGTGCTAACTCGGAGGTAGATCATTACGGTAGGTGTGGTTATAGCTGGCCGTAGGCATACGGTTACCACCTGTCCCACTTTAAGAGGGACAGCCCTTCCCTGGGCAGTTGTGTCCTGACAAAAAATATTAAAAAGGGCAAATGTCCGAGATTGTAGGACATAATTATGTCCCATATATTATGTAATAGTTGCATTAAATAGTTATGCCTGTATCTACAAAATGTAAATGTTACATGAAACATGATAAGTAGCTAAAGTGCTACAAGAATAAGTATGTATTCAGGATAAAAGTATGTTCTATCCTGTGTACTGACCGTGGGTATGTGTCGGCCTGTAAACACCGATGTGTGTCCTGCAAATGTCCCACTATGGCCATTTGAAAAGGTGGCAACCCATGCCAAAGAGGTTCAGTCACCAACACAACTGCAATGAGTGCAAATATCTGTGACAGAAATACACGAGACAGCTGTCATTTAGTAACATTCCTTTACATATCGCTGTATTTCCGGAGTTATGGAAGTATCAACCTCACCTGCATACTATATAGAAACCAATTAACAATGGCTCAGTGTATAAGCCCGTAACAACCATAGTTCAGTCTACTAAGTGATAGGTCTTCAATTAGGGAAGGAGCCCACACACATATATGGAATATGTAGAAATGCAGTCCCCGCAAACCTGTATATGCTATGTACACCCACCTACATCTCCCCCACACCTGAAACAATTGCAATACAGACTGTAATAACATCACAAACATCCATTCACTCAATTACATCTACAGAAGCGTTAACATACCTTGTGAGAGACACATTTGTAAAGGTGCCATGTGAAATCGTAGCTGTTGTATAATGGAATAGATGGCGATGTTACAGGTTTTGTTTGCAATAGTCCCTTATCAGACGGTTGAGATGACAGGTACACTCACATGTAGAACCACATACTCTAGCCGTCACACACAATCCATAGGGGACATGACTTCAAAATATCCGTGTCTCTACAAATAGCAGTTGCAATTCCTCACAACAAAACACATACAGGCCGTCTCCCTGAATGTAGGGCAAAAGGGCAACTCCCAAGTGGAGAATTAAATTATACCCCACTGTTGCTGCGTAATTGGAGAATGGAGTAGCTGCACAGCTGATGTGCATGTAATAATTTACTCAGGAACACCAACTGGCGGCAGGAAACCACATGTTACTGGTATTGACGTATATAAGGATGACTTGCCATACATTCAAACCGTATGCTCATACCATAGAACCGTTTAAACAGTAAAGGTGTAAGAGAGATATTTACGAAGATTCGGAATGCTAACAAGGTATGTAGAACACTCAGTATGTTAGTGTATGTAGAGCCTGTTTTGTATTAATTAAAAGTGTACGCACTGCATAATGTGGGAAAAGGTATTATGTAGTGATGTCTTGTTGAGCATAGTAACGCTTGTAGAAATTGTGTGTCCTGCTGTGGGCCACAAGGTAAACATCACATACACCACAAGGGATGTTACATGAGGGCTTTAAACAGAACAATTCCACACCACCCGCCATCAGTGGTAGGGTATGTCCAACAAGTACGTGCCATAGCAGGGGATAGTATATGTTGATATATTGTCACAGTAGGCATGTGTATGGGCATATAACGACAATAACATGCCTAAGGTGGTCCTGCTGTGCAAGTATGCTTTGCGTTATGGGATAATGTGTAAAATATGTGTAATTTACAGTATTGTAGGTAGATATGTCAGATATTCTACACAGCATAACTGTTATATCATGCAAACAAAAGGTATCGTCTATTGGCATGTACAATACACAATAACAGGATACATATGGCTTGTAGTCACGGGACACTGTAACAGCATGATAGCTAATCGAAATGGAAGAGTTACTCAATTAACCATGCACAAAAGACATATAATAGCTTCACAGGTTCATAGTGAGGTACTATGCTGTCTGGCAAGTCTATGTGTAAGCCCAACTACAGTGTTTACACCGGCAGCACCTCTCTAGGGTAGTGTCCTGTCTGTGAACAGCAGAGCCATGTGTTACCTGCACCTCTGTACAGTACAGCCACTGCAGTGATCCCTGGTGTATCAATGTGACCACCTACAGAGTCACCTATGACCGGTGTGTTGGGTATGTTATATTGGTTGTAGTTGATGGGCACACATGAGTCTGTGGGCTATAAGTAATTGTTGTTGTGTTTGGTAATGGGGGCTGCCTCTGGTGCCTACACAGAGTATGGAGAGGTTCTGCAAATGTCGTACTCATACTATATGTGGCCTGTGGTGGTGGAGAGTTAGTGAGACTATGTGATGAGTGGGGAGTGTTGCAAATGTTAAATGTCCCCACATGAATGCCAGGTTCAGTCTGGGTTGGTGAGAGCATTACCCCCAGCATGGCTACATATGTGCATCTCCTACAGGCTGTAGTGTCGTATGTTGGGAGGTGAGCATTGACTGTGTACATGAGACAATTGCTCTATTGCCACATGTTTGCCATATTCATCATATAGACAGGCAATAGCACTGGCAAGTGACACTTGGGCATGCCTGCATATTCAACCATGTCTCACAAGATATGTGAGTTACGTGTGTACAACAGCTGTTGTACTGTAAGCAAGCTGGAAATGTAAGGACAGACAGTGTACTTGTAAGAAATGAGTTGGAATGAGTGCTATAGTAATTAGTAGCTCATGAAGTGCTTACATGTTCTGAACAAGTGCTGAGCATGAATATGCAATACAGATAGGGTGTTGGATAATATCAACCCACTGCAACCCACAAGTGGAGACGACAGTCATAATTGGAGGCACTGCACTATTACCCTGCTGGGTATGGTCTGCAAGTCTATGAACCTTTATCAACGTAGATGTTAGCAGTACAGAAGTAGATGACAGTACGGATGATTTCACACTGCATAGCATACCTGTGACAGGTCATAGGACATCATCACCCATACCGTGTTCCAGCTACACTGAGTATGCTAGATGTACCTTCGTATGTCACAGGCGTTTTCTACCAGTGGTCTGTTGACAGAAGCAACACTACAAAAGGTGTCTGAGTGACATGTGCATATCAGACCAGTGGCAGCTGCAGTAAAACAGGGTTAATGTTGTGTACTCCCCCCTCATTGTAGCCCATACAACACAGACAAATGGGAGGCATCTGTGTATGTAAGGATGTGAATGGCCATGACCTAGAAGCAATAGCTGTTTCAGTGTTGTGGACAACATACAGAATGGGCTTTGTTGGTGAGGTGTGTGACATATGTGCACAATCTGACAGCTGATAATAGCATTGTCACCGCTAGGTGAATAACCCTGTACCCATTAACTACCACCTAGGCAGCGGTCAACATTATGGACACTGTGTAAGGGATGGTGCTGTGCAGTTCACCTCCCTGAGTTGGTGATGTCTCCAGGCCTATTAGGTAGTCATACGAGGCACCCATGTCATGACAGGGTGCCATCCATGAGCATGGAGATCATTGGACAGGCATACTCAGCACTCGGGCGACCAATATCGGATCACATATCACCTTTAAGGGGCATTGGCCATGCGTGGATGGGCGATACCAGCCTTCACAACCCTCACCTCCACTATGCAGCATGCTGGCTACCTTGCATAAAGACACATGCTACACTGTGATGTTGGACATGCTACACATACATATCCTGATCTGAAAGACATACGTCATGGACAGCCACCTTCCTACTACAAGGATCGCCACATGCTGGACAGATCCCTGTGCCATACATGTTACATACTCCTGCCATACCATGCAACCCTGTCCATCAAAGCTGCACATATCATCTCTGTCATACATGGTGCGATGATCGCATGGTAGATGTATTATTAACTGTCTGGATCAGTAATGTGGCACTGATGCACCTCGCGGTGGCAAAATGGCTGTCAGATACAGCTAGAAAACCTTGCCCGTACGTGCTATAGTTGATAACCATCCCTGTGAATGACGTCCGGCTAGCCATTGTCCCATGTCTATGACATGTGCAACACAGGCGATACGTGGCAGGATGTTGAACTGCTGTACAGTGCCGTGTAGATGTATATGGAAAAACACATGCATGTAAAGATTTCCATGTGTATGTGTGCATTGTCACTGCTCATGTCCATTAAGGCAGTGTATGTGTTGATATGTGACATATACACATCATCAAGGTCAACAGCATTACTGTGGACACATCCAGGCATGTGCTGATAGGTAAGAACACCAGTACAGGCAAACAGACATGCCCACATCAAGAGAGCATTCACATGGAGTATGAACAATGTAATGAGGTGACACACATATATGGTGATGATATCCAATTCATAACGGGTGTTACATGTGTGTGACACAAACATATCAGTCGTGTCAGTGCCATGACGATTTGCAAAGATAACTGTTCAGATGTACTAGATTTAATACAAATGTATGTGCAGCTGTATCTCTGTACATCTCTGTGATACTATGACCTGTCTCCATCATTATGTCTTCCAGATAATGCCTCATTCACGCCTGCCAGCGTTTAGCCTCCTGGAGGATGATGCCCTCATCCCGTACCTCCATGAGAACTATGAGGTGTTGTTCAGCCATGTGCCACAGCATGCCTAGCAGCATGACGACCTGTGGCAGGACCTTTGCAGGAGGGTTAATGATGTGGGTGGCCATAACCGCACCTACCAGCAGGTGCGCAGACACTGCATGGACCTGATACGACATGCAAAACAGCGTGCCAATGCAATTGCCAGGGAACAAGGTGGAACAGGTGGTGGGCCACCAACCCAGCCCCCACTCACACCCACTGAGGAGCTACTGGCCAGCCTGGGGACATCCTCAGAACAGCATCCACAAACACTAGCTGCCATTGTGGAGGTGGGTGTCTCCCAACTAATGAGCCTGGAGTTGCCTGGTAAGTCACTACTGCACATATGACTTTTATATCCCATTTAGTTGCATGTGTCACTGTACAATATGTAATGTAACATCATATGCAAGGTATGTTTACACACATGCCACATACTACAGTATGCTACCCTGTGTATGCACACATGTGCATACTATATGCTATTGTACAGGCAAATGTGTTAAGATGCACAGTGCACCCTGTGGCTGTCATACAGTCATGGATAATGTTCAAACTGCTGTGTCACCCCTATACAGGTATCTCTGGCATGCCACACAGATATCAGTCCATTGCAGGTGAGACAGTTATCAGTATCAGGCATGTTAATGCATATATCTGTACGCCATGTGGCCAGTTAACACATGTAGACATAATGTATGGTCCAGTCATGATATACAGGTCGCATCTGTCATCATTCACACTGGCTACCCATGTGCAATATATACAAACTTAATGAAACACTGACATGAAACCACAGTATCTGTCATTGCTAGATGTGTGGACAGCTGTGCATATGATGGCGGAGGTGTTTAATGTAGGCATATGTACTATACATTGGAATAACACATGTGTGGTACGCAAACAGTACCACACAGTGAGCTGGGATATGGGCAGCCTACAGGAGTCACCATTGTGTAATATACCCCTGCAATGGGTGCACACATTGTGATGTGGCATCTGACATGTCCCATACATGTAGTGTTCTGGCTGCAATATTGTCTCACTATCCCATAATGCATACCCCACATACCAAACATACAACCTGTTGTCTGCATAGCCCTGTGGACAGTGATATATCTGACATCTATGGGTGTATGTCATATGGGACAACACAGACATGTGAGATAGACGGCCATCACAAACATTTGGCCAACACATGTTCACACATGGCCATGGAGGATGGCCAGAGACATGTAGCCACACAGTAGTTGTGATGTGTATACACCCTGTTGCACATTGTCCACACATGGTCCAACTATAGCCTTAGTTGACTGATTATATAGTTGATGTGGAACACTGGACATCCTAAAAGCCTGTGCACAGCTAGTGGAGGTGTCACTTAATTCGACCATATAAGATGTGCTGAACATCATGACTGTGTTATAGCATGACAGTAGTCACCTGTACAGCTTCCACAGACATTGACACCACATCAGGCCACAGATACCGTACATTTCCCTTGCTGCTGTAGGATATCACTGTCAGCCGTGCACCTCGTGTGTGTAGTACATTAATGTCATGTGGGACATGGTGTATTGACAAGTCTGCCATGTGTGGACATGGTTGCCAGGCAGCTAAGACTTTGTAGTAGTTGTGCAGGGGTGTCATCCGTAGGTCTTCCAGTGACCTGTCACATGACAACATAGTTTGGTGTGTATACACCTCAGCGACGTGGGTCACAATCCACAGTTATGTAATGTGTATGCACGCAGTTATGGCTATGCACTGTGTACATATTGCACACTGTATAGCAATATAGATGCCTCATGATGCCATGCAATGGCACAGTGTCTGTACTTTACACTGTATAGCAATGTAGATGCCTCACACTACCCTTCAATGCTCATGCACATTTGCTAAAAGTGCATTCTATCTGTAGGGCATACAGACAACACTGCAATGTGATACCCATTACAACGCTGTACATGTGTCAGGACACCATTGTGTCAGACGTGTATGCATGTCAATGCACACGTCAGCAGATTACATGTCAAGGTCACTTCAGCAATGTGTACTGTTAACCTGTGCTAGTCCACATGGTGTATCACAGGGATGCATGCTTACTACCATGATTGTGTGAACTGCATGGCTACTGATATGACACCTGCTTGCTGTTGTGTGCAACCCAGGGAGGTATGCTAACTACCACTATTAATGTCTGAGCTGCATGCCGTCTGCTGTATCACATGCATGCTGCATGCCATCTGTCAAATCACATGCATGGTGTGTCTGTGTGTCTGTGTATGTCTATTGTAATGTAGAGTCTTTCTTTGCATTCACAGGTGATGTAGGTGCGTTACCCTCCTGCGGTCCATCTGATGTTAGTGTCCCCACAGATACTAGCAGTGATGAACATATGCATGAGGTACAGGCAGGGTTGTCAGGGGCTGAATCTGTGCCAATGGTTGCCATCCCAGCTATGTCCCCCTCTTCCCAGCACACAGTTCTCATGCCAACACATACCCCATCACCAGTGGCCATAGAGGAAGGACAGTCAGCGTGTGTTAGCTTGGAACAGGAATGTGTGGTGGCTACAGAAGGTGTGTCTCCACACCATGGTGTCAGTGTAATGATTGCAGATGTGCCACACAGGCATGTGGCCAGTGCTGCTCGTAGGAGGAACTCTGACAGACATGCACCTGCAGGACAGAGCGCAGCAGCTGGTGTCACCAGACGCATGTTCCAGACTGTGATGGCACCACAGGCACATGCTGAACAGCAGAACAGAGAAGGGCAGAGGCTTCAGAGGGCTGCTATCCATACTCTAAATGACAACATCCAGGCATTGGCAAATGCTCAACAGCAGATTGCTAATGTTCTGGACAGGCGATTGGGTGACATGGTTGGAATCCTTGACCGTGGCATGGCAATCCATGAGCATGAGCTGTCTGTGCTGGAACATCTGGTAGGAGTGAGGCATAGGCCACGTGGACGTAGGCCAGCTACACCACCTAGTGCAGGTCAATGTGAACGAGCCACCTCATATGCCCGCTCCCATAGTGCCGGTAGCAGTAGCAGTGCAGCTGGTGCTGCGCTGTCCACACCAGGACACAGCAGGCCACGTGGACATGACCCTGGATGTTCCCAGTGGGGACACAGTTCCAGTGGACAAGTGTCATCGGACAGTAGCCGATCTGTACCTCTGCCTCGTAGTGCCCGTGCAACCCCTGGCAGGCACAAGTCACGTGGCCGTGGCCGGAGACTGTGAGCTGTACATCCTGGTCTGTACAATCTGGAGCTGTCAATAATACCCCTGTGTAGGCCGGACACATGGCAGACCTATGTGCACACATACACGCACACAGCAATAACATCTGTAGGGCACCGCAACACCCACATGCATAACAACCACACATGTCCAATCAGATCACTGAACCATATCAACACACATGATGTCATCCACTGGTGCAGCCTATGCCCCTGGCAAACATTATCACCCCGTGCATATGATGATGCCAGTGCCATATCCCTGTCATCCACACCATTGGTGCAGGGACATGCTCATATGGTCTGATGCACAGGGTGAACAGAATAGTGAGATAAGTGTATATTACATTAGTTGTGTACTGTTGACACACACCAGACATACCATGTAGTAAGGTTTATAATGCATTGTTATATGTTCACAGTATGTGTCTTGGTGACAACAGTAACAGCATGTTGGTAATGATGCCCTGCTTCCCTCCTTAAGGTCTACTTGCATGTGCCAATAAGTAGCAGTGTTTGCAGTTTCACATGTGTAAATGTGGAGTACTCACAGGCATGTATGGCAATACCAGCATGCTATACGTAGCCTCAACCTCACTGTTAGGCTACCATTCCACAGATGTTCACACATCTACTGATCCAGAAGCATGTGGGCTGTTTAATAGGCTACAGTGGCTAGAGACGTGACATCCATACCAGGTCACATCACAGGTATGGTGACATGGTGCAGGGGGTTTACACAGTGGTCTGGTCGAGGATAACGTTACAGGCCACTTGATAGCATGAGGCCTCACTGTGTAGCAGTAATACCCTGTCACATTACAGGATGAGAACACACACAGACATACACAGAAACACACAGTAACATGCCCACACTCACGGGGTCAACAACACTATAACGCACACTCAATAGTGTTGAGGTGAGGACCACTGCCTATGTGGTAATCACCCTCACAGTACTGTGCACCCACATGACGCGATACAGCGAATGAACATGTACAGGTAGCCAGTAAGGCTGAGACCGATGGCATCAATAGGGTAGTAGACTGCATCACCATGAGGGGTTAGGGATCCTGTCTGTTCTGTATGGTAGCATACACCCTCACTCCATGCACCAGACAGCCATACATACATACACACACACACACACTGTGGAGTCCACAAATATCATTCACATACAGATAGCTGATATGTGTGTGATACACACACCACCCCTGCCTATGTCATGCTTTCTACACTGCAGTATGTACAGATCTCTACAACAGTGTACAGGGGTGTGTAACAATTGGGATGTATTCCCCACCATACGTGGCATATATGGTCACACAAGCAAACACACATGGCAGTACTGTGAATCATACACCTGCTATATGATGATGCGTCTGACAGACATGCAGCAGTATTGGCCGCATTATGTGTACCAACGCTACCTTCGGCAATTGTACTGCTATATGCACACGGGAGGATGTAAGTGTTACAGGTGTCAAGTGATTTACAGTCAGTAACACCCTGACCGCTGTGTAGGTTGTATGTCTTCACCTTCAAGTAACATAGCGTACTGTTTGCACATGTAATGGTAGGATGGCTTGTGACACACCTGTGAGCCGTCTTCGGCAAACATCCATCTGCAAAGGTGGATCACCACTTTATGTACACACATCCATCCATACCTGATGTACATCCTACCGTACTGTCAGTATTTCACCATATACAGGTGTCAATGATGGGGCTGCATTGCAACTGCATGTTGTAGTTAGGCACAGATGAATTACATACATCAGCTACTGCACATGCACGGTAGCTGCATGCACACCACTACATGTACATGTGTGTTGGTCCTACATGCCTGTCATGTAGACATGTTTGTATGCATTGCAATTGGTGGACATGTGTGATGATGTACATAACACATGGACTGTTGTATGATATGATGGTTGTCATGGGTAACTAGTACAGAGGGAATGTTACCTCGGTCAACATTGCTACCTTATGTACTGTTAGCATTCAACAGCCATGGACCTACCTTCCATGTGCATGCATGTGATTGCTGTAGCCACTTGTCTGCACGGAGGACAGCAAAAGCTATTCTATGTACATATGTGTTGTGTGTGTGTGTGTGTGTGTGTGTGTGTGTGGTCCATGTACATATCCACTGCGATTACATGTATGTCATATCCAAACATGAGTGTTCTTTGGTGTACAATGACAGTCATCTGTTACAGCTGTGTAAGACCCAGGGCCCCTGTTATGTGTAGAGCCGACCTGGTTATGAGCAGTGGTATCATTGCATTGCATAACACATGATGGAACCCTGTCAGTACATGTGTAGTCTGCACAGTTGCTGTAGACCTATGTACAGTCCACTGGTCATGAGTCACATGGTGTTGTAGTAATGTATGGATGTGTGTTGCTGGTCCAAGGACATGGTGATGTCTGAGGGCTATATAGTAGAATGTGGCATTTACCACTGTGATCTGCACCTGAGACATCTGTGATGGCTCTTGAGTGTGTACTGGTCAGTACATATGAGTGGCCTTCATGTACGTGGGGACAGTAACACCAAACTGTGCCCTTCCGTGTTTAGAATCCGTGTGCATGCAAGACAGCCCTTCACTACTACTAAGTGTGTGAGCATGCCCAGTATGCCATTGTGTAGATGGACACACAGTACATTCCAAACTGTGCCCTTCCATGTTTAGAATCTGTGTGCATGCAAGACAGCCCTTCTCTACTACTAAGTGTGTGAGCATGCCCAGTACGCTGTTGTGTAGATGGACACACAGTACATTCCAAACGGACATGTGATACTAAGTGTGTGAGCATGCCCAGTGACACCTTGTGTCGGATATGTGCCTCTGTGTATGGGCATGGCCATTGACATCCTGTATAGCAATGGTGGTCATCCAGGCAACAGATGTCCATACCCCACGTCAGGATGGATTCCTACATTGAACACACTGGTTGACTGTCTTGAAGGGTGTACTGTCTGTGGCGTGTGTTGTATCTATGTAGTGTTGTAATAGTGCTCCGTAGATAGGCAGTTGTCCCGCTCACACCACTGCCGTGTGTTTGTCTACGTCTACCTTGGGACAGTAATATGCTTTTAGACTGCTCACTCTCTATACATTCCCTATTGGCGTGTTTGCCTTTGCGGATGATGTCATCCACCTAGAAGTATGCCTCTTGGAGTGCTGTGTTCCAGTAATCTTGGTAGCACGTTCTGTAACTGTGAAATGCTGTAGTGTGATAAGGTAGTTAGGTGTATGTTTGACTCCCAACCCTGCCAAGTGTGTGTGTGTTTCCAGCTGCCTGGAGACAGAGTAATGCTTTTAGACGGCTCACTCCCCATACATTCCCTATCGGCATCTTTGCCTTTGCGGATGATGTCATCCACCTAGAAGTATGCCTCTGGGAATGCTGTGTTCCAGGAATCTCAGTAGGGCGTTCTTTAACTGCGTAATGCTGTAGTGTGATAAGGTAGTTAGGTGTCTGTTCGACTCCCGGTCCTGCCAAGTGTGTGTGTGTGTGTGTGTGTGTGTGTGTGTGTGTGTGTGTGTGTGTGTGTGTGTGTGTTTGTGTTTCCAGCTGCCTGGGGACAGAGTAATGCTTTTAGATGGCTCACTCCCCATACATTCCCTATCGGCGTCTTTGCCTTTGCGGATGATGTCATCCACCTAGAAGTATGCCTCTGGGAGTGCTGTGTTCCAGTAATCTCGGTAGCGCATTCTATAACTGCGTAATGCTGTAGTATGATAAAGTAGTTAGGTGTATGTCCGACTCCCAACCCTGCCAAGTGTGTGTGTGTGTGTGTGTGTGTGTGTATGTGTTTCTAGCTGCCTGGGGACAGAGTAATGCTTTTAGACGGCTCACTCCCCATACATACCCTATCGGCGTCTTTGCCTTTGCGGATGATGTCATCCACCTAGAAGTATGCCTCTGGGAGAGCTGTGTTCCAGTAATCTCGGTAGCGCGTTCTGTAACTGCGTAATGCTGTAGTGTGATAAGGTAGTTAGGTGTATGTTTGACTCCCAGCCCTGCCAAGTGTGTGTGTGTGTTTCCAGCTGCCTGGGGACAAAGTAATGCTTTTAGATGGCTCACTCCCCATACATTCCCTATCGGCGTCTTTGCCTCTGTGGATGATGTCATCCATCTAGAAGTATGCCTCTGGGAGTGCGGTGATGCTGAAGCTCAGTAGCGCGTTCTGTTACGGCATAATGCTGTAGTGTGGTAGACTAAACAGGTAGGTGCTCAATTCCAAGGCATAGCAGGTGTGTGTGTTTGGCAGTTATACCATATGTGTTAGTATCTGTGGGTGGCTAGCTGCGGGATGTGTTCAGTGTGTTTTGTTGCTGACCTATATAGTGTCCACAGCCGCATATTTTGCCAAGACACTGGGTTGTCAACACATACATTCGCCAATAGGTCTGGTGAGTAAATGTCAGCAGCCCTACTCTTACCTGTCTTACCTGTCTGACCTGTGTGATGCAACAAAACACACGTGCCTCGATAGTAACAACACTACATGATGCAGGTGGCACATGTAGTTTCCTTTTCATTCCTGTCTAATGCTTTGCTGTCATGTGGTCCGCTGTTGTGATATAAATGCAATAGCTACATATGTGTGTACATGAATATGTGTGTGTGTGTGTGTGTGTGTGTGTGTGTGTGTGTGTGTGTGTATATATATATATATATATATATATATATATATATATATATATCCATGTATATATGTATACAAATAATATATATGATTTATGTAGATATAGAGATAGACATAGATGTGAACATATATGTCTGGGGACGTCAGCACTATTGAATGTTTGTGCCGGATGATCTGTACGTGATAACCTGGGATCTATTATATCTGCCATGGCGTGGTGGTAATGCACATCGTCTGTAGTGTGCAGGGTCACGAGTTGTAGTCATCTAGTTATTTTGTTGCTGGGAAGACCATGGGACATCGAATATGGTGATAGTAAGGCACCTGTTGCCAATTGTGTATGGATCTGAGCAACACTGAGCAGTGGTTATTAATTTGGAGGTTCGGTATGGGTCATATAACTATTCATTAGAAGACTATACTATGCAGATGAGGTTGACAATAGTGTATCCCATTTATCACCAGGGTGTGATGCAGGTCCCTGGAGTGTATGTGTGTAGTCAGCCGGGTGCAGGGCTCAAATAGAGTTGACAGCATGGGAGGGGGGTCAGGCATACTGTAAGTACATTGCAGAACTGTGCCTCGGGAGTGCTCCTGCCTTAGCACCCTTAAGCTAGGGGTGTGTCTATACCTGCCTGGTGACATTGGGAGGGATGACAATAGTGGTGGGGTAGTCAGGGTGTACAGGCTGCACAAACAGGTGTTGATCAGCACAATCAGCAGATGACATGGCCAGCTCGCACCTGAACAGTATGGTAATGTGAGCAAGCAGCATACACACAGGTTTCTTCTGCACTCTACACCACCGGTGTATACCTGCAGGGACATTTCACGACACAGTCCAACCAAATGAGAAGGGCTGCAGCAGGCAACATATACCAACATGTGTAGGAGGCTGTGGCAGTGAGGATGTGTATGCTGCCGAACAACCCTTACTGGGCTGACATAAGACTTTATAGACCCAGGATGACTTACCAGGGGCTACATGGGCTGGGGATGGTGGAGCACTATGGCGTGGACAGAGACCTCCTACAGCGGCTTGTTGACCTGTGCCTGCCACACCTGACACATCAAACAGGCCGAGGGAAACCCATCACAGTGGATACCATGGTATGTGTTGGCCTAGGTGTACTAGCCACAGGTACCTTACACAGCACAACTGGGGATATCATGGGTATCTCACAGGCATCTGCATCCAGAGTATTGCACCAGTTCACAGACGCCATGTCAATACATGCTAGTGAGCACATACATGTCCTCAACACACGTGATTAGTAGACCAGCAATATGCATCAGTTCAACCACATGGATGACTACCCTGGGGGACTGGGTGGTATAGCCTGCACACACATACACATCAAAGCACCACCCGGTGAGTGGGTAGGGCTTACAGTCACTGCAGGGCATACCCTTCAACAGCTAGGCCATATGCGATGGCCAGGGCATGAGATTGAATGTGTGTGCTGCTTGCCCTGGAAGCTATGATGATTCCGATATATGGCTTCTGACACAGCTGTACCACACCAATGTCAATATGGACATCCCCTACAGTCTCCTAGTGGGGGATGCTGGGTAAACACTGGTGTTGTGGCTGATGACACCCATCAGCTATGCACACACACCTGAACACTCACACCATAATGAGGCGGATGCACAGACAAGACATATAATTGTGCATGTGTTTAGGATGCTCAGTTCACGGTTCTGGCATCCAGACACATCCGGTGGAGCCCTGCAGTATTCACTAGCTACATGCATACAAGTTGTTATGGTATTTGCTATGCTACACAATCTTATCCTGCAGTAACAGTTGCAGCAGGAACAGCATGGGGCAGGGCCACACAGCCCAACACCACTGCCAAGGCCTGTACAGGCACAGTGTGACTTGGTGAAGTAACTACCTGAGCAGGTCACAGTCGGCGAAAGTCCGTGCACAGTATGACCTGTCCTTGGCAAAGAGGCAAAATAAGCATATGCACTGACACAGTAGGTACCCATGGATTTCCCCTCTCTGACCTGCACACAGTACAATGGATGCCAAACATGACACTACCTGTGCTCGGCCATGTATAGGTGGTGCACTGTGTGCATCCGACATAGGCAGCCCTCCAGCACTGTCCTCAAGTCCAGAACACACCCAGGGTATGTCTATTGACCTAACAATTGGCAGTTGTATTAGAATGTGTATTTACCCATTGCTATGGTATGTATGTGAGCATATAAGTGACTGTGGTGGCCGAATGTTAGGGCAGCAGACAGTACACATCCATAGTAGCACCATGACCTCTGTAGCACATATGGGGGTCACAGTGGTAGCCAGTAGTACACAGGGTGTCCTAACCCACTGCATATTATGGGCTGACCATCATGTGTGTCCGTACAGCCCACAGACGTTCCATGCAGCTGGACAGATGTGGACCAATACAGGCAAATGATATACAATGGCCTATGGATATGCCCAATGAATGACCCCAATCCCCTAAGACACACACAGACTACAGCAGGCCAGGCAGTTTGATGTAGGTTGTGTAAGCTAGGACGTCCAACACCACTGTGCTTGTATTTAAAGCTGGGAACTGACGTACACTGGTATCCCTCCAACCAGCAATTTAGGTAGGTCCACACACTGACTTGGAGTACCTGCCATACCAGTACAGTAGCGGCAGATGTGTACAACTGTCAGCTGTGCCCCCCGTCAAACCTACACATGTGAGAGTCATGTGTGCCACCCATGGTGCTGTGTAGGACTGTGGTTGTGGTTGGATGTCCCCCCACACTATGCAGACATGTAGCAACTGTCAGTGCCACATGACCATTAGCTACCCTGCAGACACAGCATGACACCTGTCTGTGTAGAATGGAGGGGTCAGCAACACAGTACTAACTATCTGGACATGTGACACATGCGATACAGTTGACCATACTTGGCATGCTCACACACATGACGGTATGATGGCAATGTCGGTCGACAACATGCGTAACAGTCATACTGGGCATGCTCACACACTGAAACACAGGACGGCCAGGCATGCATACACCAGTGGTCCGGACATATCTGCCAGTACATTGCTATACTGTTGAATGACTGCACTGTATGGTGTGTGTGTGTGTGGTCTATTGTCTGTACATATGCCATGGTCTATTGTTAATTCACATGAGCTATGTGCACAGGGTACTGCTACCAACATGTGAATAAGGCGGTTCTTTGTTTGTGGACAGACCAACGCCTTTGGATACGGACTGGGTAAGGCACATTCCAGCAGGTGGGAGCAGTTGTGCATGGGTTTGCACAGTGTTAAGCACTGCTGACCTCTGGTCACAGCACCTTATACCTGTTTAGACTCCACATTTCTTTGACAGTGCACTACTGGCATACTGGTAGACAAACATGCTTACAGCCACTCACTCACCGACATTTCTGCTTACATTTGTCACTCACGCTGGGTGTGTGTGATCCCTTGTGATGTGTATTACATTGGACTACATGACTACAGTATCGGGTATGTGTAACCATTTGGCGACGGCAGGCGTTCGACTGTACGGACTCGACGGCCTGTCCAATGACATAATCATATTATATGCGTGTTCCTCATACGATCTGCTCCCATCTGCCTGATACATGGGAACCGATACTCTGCAATGCTGACATGTGACTATGATTTTGTTAACGCAGCTGTCCGCCGAGTCATGCTACCGCATACCTACTGTACGTTTTCCACCTTTCAGATTGCACGACGGGAGACTGTAGGAGTGACACCTTTCCCACTTTGCATGGGACAGTCCCTCATTAGGCATATCTCATGTGACAATACCAGACCTCTCCACCAATCGGGGACACATTTCTACCGAATCAGGGACAAGTCAAGAAAATATCAGGGACACTTTTACAAAAGTAGTGCTATTAACTTGAAACATTGACAGAATCAGAGCATATGACTTAATACACATTTTCTGAAGAAAAAGAAGTTTATAACTCTTACTTATTGTCATTAGTCATTAAGTGTAATTCACCACCTTTCCTTCAAAAGTCACTAATTTTAGGAGGGATTAAGAGGGACAGAGTTAAACTTTCAGTCAAACTCAGGGACGTACCTGAAATTCAGGGACAGTTGAGAGGTATGGACAATACTCTAGCCATTGCAACTGTCTTGATTAGGGGACATTCTCATGTTGTATGTGTCTGTACTGGTTGCTTGCTGCAGGTCTTGTATACCTGACACGTCGATATGTTATATGTAGTAGCATAAGCAACTTTACTGCTGCTAGACTACGCTTTGATTTGTGCCGATATGTATATTTCTGTACTATGCATGCTTTAGGTATATTCTGCCCTGGTACATCTGACATTTCTACAGAGCAGGTTCCACTTTGGCCATTCAGAATGGTGGCGGCCCTATAGACCCAATATGTACAGCTATCACATGTGTCAAGGCTGCACATACCCACAGCCAGTAGTAAACTGATGACTTCCATGGTTTGCATACATTAAGGTTATTCATGTAGCATTATAATTGATAATACTGTTTCCTATTACATGTAGCTGTTTCTGATCAACAAATTAATTTCTGACACCACTACTCACTATATAGCCTCATTTCCCGAACTCACAGGCCATGTGCCATAACTGTCATTTTGCAGGACACAACTGCCCAGATGGGTGTGTCCCTCGCAGGCGTATGAGTGTTGAACCACGTCTATTATGCTATCATCTACCTAAGGTGGTCAGCAAATTATGCACTTTCCGTCACTAGCAGAACTCACATACCAATGGGTGTGAATGAACACTGTATCAGGAACAATGCATAACACCCTGTGGGACACATTTAGATGATTGGTTCTATTAACCAGACACATTTACAGTCACAGAGCATATGTATTCATTCATGTTTGTCGAGGTACATACTGTTTATGACTCATACATGTTGTCATCTGTCATTACCTGTATTCCGCCACCTGCCCACCTAATATCACTAGTTCTGGAAGTGTTTAGTTGGACTTTGTTACATTCTGATACATAACTATGGACGTCCATGCTAATCGGGTACACAGCACTGATTTGGTCTCTATGTATTCCCCCGATGGTTTACAGACTATCCGGTAGATGCGCTCTTCAGGTTTGGGAGGTGTAGGCATATGCTATGCCCACATAGGAATATTAATGATTTCCACTGGGCAGGCCTACTACATCACTGCCAACCAGCACCTGCACACTTAAGCCCATTATTGCATACCCATGGTCCACCTACCTGGCACCCCTCTACAGCAGTCATGACAAATACTTACTGTGAGCGCTGCTGGAGTATGAGCACACCCCTACATATTGCCCACTCTCCCCGTCTCGGGACACATGTCGTACGTTTTGTCAACCCATGTATTATCACACTTGCACAACCTACAGTTCCATGTATACCTACATCCTGCTCATATTAGTGTCAGCAGATTCACACGTACCCTGAATTTTTGGGGTCCCGCAAGGGACACCGTTATCCATGTTTAAAGTGTAGACCTTGCAGATCTCTCCCACTGGTACTTTCCTACCGGTGTTTTGGACAGCGGCAGTGTATTGATCTGTATTGCCTGCCTGTATGTCTGACTGGCCTAGCTGGGCGGTGTGGGGGGTACAATGTTTATTTATTGGACCTCCCATTCACATATGCCCAGGCTGTAAATATGTTACTCCTAATTGCTGTGAAGTAACCTATTTATGTACAGTGTATATCTACACTGATATATATAATTAGTTTTGTGTGTATGTGTATATATCAATACCTGTTGTTTGTGTATATATATCTATCTATATATATCCGTAGTATATCCTTGTGTGTGTGTGTATATATATATATATATATATATATATATATATATATATATATATATATATGTGTGTGTGTGTATATAAATTAATATAGATATATATATATACGTTTTTATCTATATATACATCTGTGTGTTTGTTAACCTATACATTTCCCGGACATGGACACTTACACATGCGTATTGTGTTTTATCTCTGCTTCAACAGCATACTATTGCCTTAGACATTATGACACCGACACTTCACTCCGGTGAACTTGTGATCAGTATATTGCACGTTATACAGTGGACAGATGTCACACGTTTTTCATGTCTGTGGTGCCGCTGATAACTGGGATGTGATACAGTGTCATTCGATCTATTACTCGTATGCCCAGCCTATTATTCCTGCTACTGTGTTTGTTTCTGTGCACATTCAGATTATTACTGTTGATAGAATGAGTGTTTGTGTTACTGTGATTGTACGTCAGCATATTGATGTCTTCATGTAGTTGCATCTTTCTGCTTTTCCCGGTTTGGGGTTGTCACAACAGAACTCTGTTCCGCTCATGGGTGGCATATAGGTTTTACGTGCCGGGCTGCCAGCCCTGACGCACAACGTCCAACCATACGCCCATTCACGTATGTCTCCACGCAAACGACGGTCTATCTGGGAATCGCACCTATGTACTAGCTGACCTCCATGGGCCACTCTATTGCACCCGGCACAACATACCCTAGCACTCCTGTGTCCATAATCGCATATCCATAGTTTCTCCAGCACACCCGTGTTGAGTTTCCACGCATAGCCATTATACACCTGATATCGCAGCCATGACACACCTTGACACATTGCCCTCTCCAGAGCATTGGGACCCTACACACATTTTGTACCACCTCATGTATTCACAGGCTCACCATCCATTCATATTTGCATATACGTGCCTTTCCTGGTGTTATGGGTTACGAACGATTTGCGGGTTACAAGTGTAGGTGCTCGCAACATGTACTACATTCCATCTGTTTACAATGTTGACATAGCACTTCAACGATGTTATGGCAACTGGTATAACCCTGCCTCTGGTGTGAAGAGCGGTGCTCTACTCACACTTGTGCAGCTTTATCTGACATACGCTGCAAGCTCTTTATAATTCCTTACTTGCTCTGGATTCCCTTCACACCCCTTATGTTTGCTTTCGTCTTTTGGCATTCCTTACATATCTCTCTCTCTCTATATATATATATATATAGATATGTATGTATATGTATATATATATATATATATATATATATATATATATATATATATATATATATATATATATATATATATATATGTATGTATATATATATATATATATATATATATATATATGTGTGTGTATATATATATATATATATATATATATATATATATACATATATGTATATATAGATATATATGTAGATATATAATTGCATATTTCTGTTATGTCTGTGGATATTTATCTATATACACATCTATCTATCTATATATATAAAAGTTACAGCTGTACAAGACAACATACATTTGCTATGCTAATAGCTGCGTACACCCGCGCAGGCGCACTTGCATCTACTTATTCTGAGTTACATATGTTTACTGGCACTTCTTTGGGATTACATGTACCTTATTCCTTATGAAAGTACCACTTTGATTGATGGACTCTGGTTAACGGACCCATACGAACGCGGTCACCTTTACATGTATAAATGTTGGCTTTACAGCACAGAGGCATTCATTACACAATTAATATGTGCTATAGTCATACTTGAACCGGGAATGCCTTTACGTTAGGCGGATGCTCTAACCACTACACTATTGTTGTTCTGGCTCATTTATATGTAGACCCATGGTTCATAGCTACTCTGACATATGCCTCACCGCTTCCCTTACACAGCAGGCATCCATTCTCCTGCTGGGAAAACCACAGTACTACACTTAGGACATTCCCTGTTTCCTACTGCTCTGGACCCGTGCTGCATGTCTACTCACTCCAAGGATATTCAGAACTCCTACGCTTATAGTCCTCGCACATACGCATGTTTGATTGTCAGGTTTTTCATGTGCTTGTCTGGGTTTAGGTTTGGCCGACTGGTGACTAGAACTGCCCTGGCGCTGTTTACATGTCAGACATAGCACATGGACAGAGTTAGTCCAGATTTTAACATTCTACCTGTGTTTACAGACACAGGTGTTTGGGCACCTCCGACCACATTATTAGGTTGGTGCTACATAATTTACGGTGGGGAGTGGTTCCACTACATAATGCAGGGTTAGGGGGGGTTTCCACGTGTTTCCCTTCGCATTTGACTATTTCATTCATTTATAGATACAATGAATATTATTCTGGACATCAGTTATAAATTCACTACATGTATGCAATAGTCCTGTCAACAGATGTGACAGTTGGTTGGTGTACTTATGTGTACAGACATCTGTGGTACTCGGGGACTCGTTTCTGCAGTGACAGGGACAAGGCTATGACAACTCGGGGCAATCACGGACACTTCTACCATATTAGTACTATTAACTTGGAACGTGTAGACAGATTCGTAATACTACTAATTTTCTGCAGTTAAATGCGTCTATTACTCTTCATTGTTGTAAGTAGTCATTCTCATTCAACACCTTTCCTGCAAAGGTCACTGGCTTTGTGAGTGGTTAAGAGGCTGGCCAGTTATTGTGTGAATGCTCTGACCACTGGTAGTGTTGACATTGTCATATGTACAGGTTGGGATATATTCTGGGGACTAGGGTTGCCACCTTTTCAAATGGCCAAGATGGGACATTTTTGGAACACACATCAGATTTTACAGGCCGACACATACCCACGGTTAGTACAAAGGATAGAACTTTACTTATTTGCCTACATAAAAGCCTATTCTTGTAGCGGTTTAGTTGCTTATTCTGTTTCTTGTAACATTTAGGTATTTTAGATACAGAAATAATTATTTTATGCAACTATTACATAACATATGGGAGATAATTATGTCCTACAATCTCAGGACATTTGCTATTTTTAATATTTTTTGTCAGGACACAACTGCCCAAAGAGGGACTGTCCCTCGCAAAGTGGGAAAGATGGTAACCCTACTGGGGACACCAGATTGTTTGGGCCAACACATAGCCACGGTCAGTGAAGGTTTAGAACATTCATTAGTTTCCTAGCTGTGAGCCTATACCTTTAGCACTTTTGTTGTTTGCCTGTTTCTTGTATGAATTACGTTTATTCTATCCTGATGTGACCGCTTTAGGCAACTGTTACATGCAGTATGGTACATAGTTATTTCCTACAATCACAGGACATTTGGCATTGTATCATTGTTGGTCAGGTCACACCTACACACACATTAATTGTCCCTCACACAGTGGATCAGAGGGTATCCTGTTTACGTCAGTGCCTTCATCACTCTTATACCATGTGCCACTATGCGAATGTGTGCAATATATTCTCTCGCTTATTCGTGTCGGGACACATGCATCACGGGCAGGTGTTTGATCCTGGGTAGTAGGTCCTGCATGACCATCTAGGGCTGGACAGTCTCGTGCACCACTACTGCACATTCCAACTTGTGTCCAGATGTCTACAGGACTGGACATCATGTCTTCATACCCATTCTAATGTTTACACAGGCTACTTATCCCATGAGGGATATCCAAAAATTTAACAAGACCGATACCGACCATTCTTCTGGCATTACGAAAATGTGCTGGGGGTTTTACATGCAAGGGATACATAGTTTGCAATCCTGAAATTGCCTAGGGTGACACTACCTACTACATATGCGTAGTGGTCACTATGTGTAGATGTGGCAGCACTAAACTAGTAGGCGAAGTATGGCTGGATTTGGTGGACATTCAGATATGGGGGTGGGTTTTTTGCTGTGGAGGGGATGCTTGGTAGTCCATTATGCATCCAGGTGTGTTGCATTTGATATGGCCAGTTCCATCAGGACCAATCTGTGGGTATGTGCCGGTGACATTTTCTGTACATTTGTATTGCACATTTTAATATTCATATGTTTGTGGGATTGTGTTCTACAGTATGGCCTTTCTGGTTGTATTGCAAATGTGTATACATGTTTTTGTGTTTCTTTCTGCTTCACCCGCTGCTCCCTCATACACCTCTGGTTCACCTATTCTGCATACGACACAGTGTCGCCTTTGAGGATTATACCATTACCCACCCCCCCACACACATATTCCTGACACTCCATCCATCACTGCTTTGGTTGATGGCCCATGACACGGTCAAGGTAACACATTGCATACCCTACATATGTCAGGTACCTGCATGGTTGTGCGGACTACCCTGCCATGTTTGACCTTCCACATGCTATACCTCACACACATAGGTACACGCCCATACTTAACTTTCATGACATGGTTGGTATACCCGGGTAATACCCATTCAACTGTGACACATCCTGACAAGTTCAGCTTGGACCGCAGATGTGTGGATTTTGGCCGACTGTTCTAATCATTGGTAGGATGCCACCTTTTCCTATGTCCAGGATGGGATATATTCCGGACACATATCCAATTGTACTGGACAACACGTACCCACAGTCAAGGCTACAGATAATACTGTTCCTTTCAGCCTACATGTTGCCTTATTGTTGTAGCAGTTTATATGCTCCTTCTGTTTTGTTTACATGCTTATTCTATTTCCTGTCACATTTGGTATGTGAAATACGGACATACCTATTGTATGTGATTATAACATGCGTTGTGGGATATAATTTGGTCATACGGACGCTAGATATTTACATTTATTGTGTTTTTTGTTATGGACACATTTGCCCAGCTGTGTACCCTCCCTTACAATATGTGTCAGCTGGTGACCCTGACCACTGGGCTGGACATACTTATTGGCGGCGAGCTAACATATGATGCATTTCACTTCCACTTGGTATAACTATCTACACTGCGTTGGACTACGGGCACACGGTTTTCAATGTCATTTGTTCACGGGATAGGGACCCGTTATTCCCTACCATGCATTTGTGTTTGCTTCTTCATTTTGTATTCGCAGGAACTGTCTTGCATGCTTTGCATATGTTTCAGTATCCACGGACAGTGACAGATGTGATTACTACTGCTTGCAAATTGTTATATGCAAGCATTTTAGGTTTCACATCGACAGCTGACATTTCCACGCCTCCGTGCGGCACTTCGACAGACCCTATGCACTAGCGCTCCTTTCCTATGCATGTGGCTGTGGCGGCAGCGCGCCTTCATTAATATGCATTTGGCGCTACTGCGCCATCTTCACGCCACATGGTCAGCGCAAGCCTAACGCCGGCCTTGCGCCGAGCTTCATGAATCCCGGGGATTGTATAATAGCAATAACCCATGCCTGGGTGTGGGTAATGTTGGATTTACCCATGGTTGTCTTTGTTTGGTCACGAGGGCTTTGCCCTCGTGACCAAACCACACCAACCATGGGTAAATCCAGCATTACCCACACCCAGGCATGGGTTATTGCTTAAATATTTTATAATCAGTATTCCATAAAGTTATAGATCTCCAATTTCTTACCTCTTTCCTTTCATCTTTTTTCCATAAAAAAAAAATTATGCCACTGCATACCTCTTCCTACACTATCCCTTCATTTAACCATTCTTTTAATACTTACAGAAAACCAATGTTTTCTTCATCTGCATTTAATTGTAAAACTCTTAACTTAATCTGTCTAATCATTGTGCTGACTGTTTGTTTTCTCCCTTTTTGTATTATTTCCTGCAATTCTTTGATAGGAAACCCCTTTTCCATGTCTACCTTAGCATCTTCAGATATTTTTAACACACATTTCTGTTTGTTAATTTCTTCTTTTACATGCATTTTGTTTACAAATCTTTTCATTACTTCCATTTTTTGTTTGTTTGTTTATATCTTACACCATCCTCTTCATCATATATCACAGCCATTCTTTCCTAGATTTTGTGATAGCTCCTCCTTTTCATGTTTTATGAAAATGTTTGCCTATACAATAGATTTTTAACTTTCTGATTTTGTCATGCAACTTTATTTTAATCTCTCTTATTCTGTTTCTTTTTTTTCAAAAATTCTGCTTGAAGATTTTCAATTGTTTCTTTTTTTTGTTCCATTTTCTACCATTAAAACACTTTTTTAAACTTTTCTTTAAATCATTTTAATGGTATCAGTCACCTCTTGAACTACGTCTTCAAAAGCATTCACTACTGCTCTGTCTCTCATGGTCTCTTCCATCTTGGATTTCTCAGAACCAAGTCAGCAGCATCCCTATGGAGCCACCTAGGGATCATGATGTAAAACAACAAGACAAAAGAGAAGGGGTCCTTAATTTTATACACAAAATTGCAAACAAGCACATTTTTACATATTTACAAAATGCACAAAGGAAATATGTACAGTAAAGATTCTGCGTTGTATACATAAAAATAAATAACATCTGTGATTTTTCAAAAGGGCACCCCAACTTATAAAACTGAAAAAATCATAAAAGAAAAAAAAATAATAATAATAAATAATTTACCCCCCCACACTTTTTTATCCATATCCAAATGTTTAATCTATGCAAAACTTCAAACACATATTATTATATAATATTTTGTGGCATCTTGCTAACCATAAAAAACAAATTATTATTTTTCTCAACAAGAGCATTCCACTGAATCCCACAGTCTCCAAAATCTCATAATAGTGATTGATGCATTTTTTTTATTTCCTCAAATAGAAATTACTTGTATAACATACCCCAAAAGTGTTGAAATCTAGTACATATAAAAAAGTGCCCATCATCTTCTTTCACATTACACAGTAGCCAATGAAGGCTCCTTTTTACAAAAGTTTTATATCTTATAATGTTATGTTGTCCCATCTTGCCTTCATTCTTGCTGGTTAGGTTCGGAACCTAGTATCTGTTCTGACTCGGCCTATTACTAAAGCTCGAGAGCTTCCACTGGTTCAAGGCTATACCCTGTCCCATAATGCCTAGGGAAGAATACCCACATCGCATTTGCCACTAAACTAGATCAGCTGCCTCTCACTAGGCTCAGGCTAAGTGAAGTTCGTTTTTGGATATTATTAGTCTATTTCAAAATATTTTGAATATATTGTGTTCTGTTTTACTAGCTGACTGTGTTTTAGGTTTCACTGTAGTGAATCCCTAAGTTTTTTCTTGTTTGTGCGCTTGTTGTGGCTGGCCATCACTTTCGCTAGACCTATATCATTGTCCCGTCCTTTTTAAACTCTAAAACTTAAAATTAATGTGCCTGTTTAAGTTAGAGGGTTCGTCTTTCTTTCCTCTTCTGTCCGTTTAAGTTAGAGGACAACTTTTCCTTCCCTTACCCTTTTCCAAGAGGTTTCATCATTTTAGTTAGAGACCTTTCCTCTAGCTCCTTTTTCTCCCTGCTTGAGTGTTTATTAAAAAAAAAAAAAAAAAAAAAAGGTTGAGTAGAAGCTAGATAATTACCCTTTTGTTTAGTGTGGTGTTTGATAGCTTAGTAGTTTTTTGCTAGCATTATTACCTCTATTCCTTACATTGTTCTTGGACAATATTGTTATGGTTGTTGTTTTGGTTGTTACTATGTCCAAGGAAGGCAGAGAAGTGAAGCAATCTGGCTTTAAAAAATGTGACTCCTGTACTCAGAAAATGTCCTTAACAGATGGCCACACCAGTTGTGTCTACTGTTTGGGTGCGGTGCACCTCCAAGATTTTGTTCAATATGTCATGGTTTCAGTTCCAGGGTTCTGCAGGAATGTAGAAATAAGCTGTTGGTTAAGGGACTGCTTCCATTCGCTGAGGCTCTCAAAGGGAACCAGACCTCTTCAAAATCGTCCCAGTCACTAAAATCAGACAAATCTACCAAAAGGGCTTCTTCCTCTGATCCTGCTTCTCAGCCAGCTAAGAAACCCTCAAAGGATTCGACTTTGGACCCAAAGGCTCTTGGGCCTGAGCAAACGGATCCTTCGGTTCCACCAGTTTTGTCATAACTGACCAGGATTCATGTACGGAGCCAGTCCCCAACCTTGGAACCAGTATCCTCAGTCACCCATCTTACAGTCTGTGGCTGGCAGCATAAAATCTTTGGCCCCGTCCTCTCGATCATCCAGGAGTCTATCAGATGATGACATGGAGCAGGTGGTCAAGAGGTTGCTTTGGACTCTGGTGCTAGCCAAGATCCTTTCGAGTCCAGCCCAAAAGGAATTGGAACCGATTTCTGCTCCTGCCCATTCTGCTATTCCTCCTCTGACCTGAGCGTTTTCAGAGACGGAGTGCTTGGATGTCTTTGTGGTGGAAGCGTTGGGTCTGAGACTCACCCCTGGGTTTTTGGCCCTGACTTCTGCTCCGACCTCTTCGGTACCATCTCTGTCGAGGGGTCTGGGAGCCGATGCTCCCCCATCAGGTCCTGGGAGGAAAGTCGGGTCTGTCCCTTGTCGGATCTGAGTCTACCTCTCTGGGCTTTGGCATGGGTGAGCTTGTCACCTACATTGGACTCGGAGCCCACCTCCTTGATACGGGGGAAGTCTCCTGGTTCTTTGGAGTCAGAGGCTCCTTGGGCCTGGATCATGGTGCCTTCAAGGTGATGAGGAGTGTGCTGTCACCCCTGATGGTGCCACCTTTGAATCCATGCACTCTTCCCCCAAAAGTGCCAGTGTCTGCCTCTGTACCATTCCTCCTCCTCAGGAGTAGAGAACCAATGCCCCAGGATGCCGGATTGGATGAGTCTCTCTCTTCTGAATCCTCTAATCCAAACACGGAGATATGAGCGAACAAATAAACCAAGAACACAGTCAAAAGTTTGCTAATGAGATCCAAATAAGGGTCCAAGTCCGAAATAAGAATAAACAATTTATTGTACCATGACAACCGAAATAAAAAACTTATAACACGTAGATAAAAACACCAAAGCACATTAACGTTATAACAAGTGATAATACGTTTTCGTACAAACTTCATCAGATGCAAATACCCCTAACTAAACAGCATACTCTTATATATGTGGCTAGAATTCTAGAACCAATCTCTATCTAAAAGCAATTGATTTAAAACCAATCACATTACATAGCTAAATTTAAAAACATTAAATATTCATGGTCATTCATGGTCAATCAATCATTTAAATTCACATATATAAAGAAATAAATAAGTCTTTAAGAAAATTATTGACAGATTGTTTTGGATGCTACAAGAAATCCAGGCTTGAACGATAGCTCTCCATTCTTCCAGTTCTTAAATTAAGAGGTGCCAAACTTTAATTTGCTACATGGCCACTAGATGGTAGCAAAACATTTACTAATCTATTGTTATTTATTCATTCATTTATTCACTTATTTGCTTCAAATTGTTTTCAGTCAAGTAAATATTACACATTATATATATAAATTATAGTTTCTTTATAACAATTTTCTTAAACACTTATGTGTGCTTATATGTGCTTTGGTGTTTTTATCTATGTGTTATAAGTTTTTTATTTCGGTTGTTATGGTGCAATACATTGTTTATTCTTATTTTGGACTTGGACCCTTATTTGGATCTCATTAGCAAACTTTTGACTGTCTTCTGAAACCTCCCCAGAGGAGCCCTCTGGAGAGGTCCCTCGGAAGAGAACTTGTAAGAGGAAACATCTAGACTTCCCTGAGGAGTCTGTCACATCTGCTATGGACTTAGAGGATTCAGAAAGGTCCCCACTGTCACCCTCTGAGGATGGCTCCTTCTCAGACATCCTAGAGATCCAGAAACAGAGAGGTGGCTGGAAGACCCTTAGCCATCCTGAGGATGAGTCTGTATACCTGGAGGCATTTGGATCTCAACCCTCCACCTCTTGGGTGTCTCCGCCTTTCAATCAGCTCCTTGGTATAGTCAATTGAAAGGCTTGGGGCTCTCCAGAATTTGTGGAACCTGTTCCAAGGAGGCCCAACAAATTCATAACAGTCCTTTCAGATAAGGAGTTCTTAACCAAAGATGTCCCGGTAGATGCTATGGTGGTGGCGGCAGCCACCAAAAAGGAGTTAGCTAAGACTTCTTCATCTGTCCATCCATCAAATAAGTAATCTCGAGGAATGGACAGATATGGGAAGCATATGTTCTCATCAGCGGCCTTTACACTCAGGACACTGAACTATTTAACCCACTTTACTAGACTCCAAAGGGATCTCCTGAATGAGCTAGGAGATACCCTCCAAGGTTCTACAGCTGTGGGAGTGTCAGATAAGGTGACCTCTCAGCTCGCTACTTTACATTCTATAGTCAACTCCTCCATGAGGCTCAACTCATACACAGCCAATGGAGCGAGTAGGACAGCAGGCTCAGGAATAACTCTGAGGAGACATTCCTGGATGTGCCTTTGTGAGTTTGCTGAACCCTTCAAGTCTTCCTTCATAAATGCCCCTTTTGACAGCTCTTCCTTGTTCTGGCCAAAAGTGAAAGACACTCTGACCAGGTGCAAGCAAGAAGGTAAATCAATGTCTGCTGTGGGAGTACGTTTTTCTGTCTGTACTAGGCCTTATCCCAAAGGCCAGAAGGGTGGGAAAATGTGGCTCCGTAAATCCCAAAGAGCTTTGGCAGACGCATGTGGTGACATTTCCCCCAGGGGTAGAGGGGGAAATAATGGAAGATGCCAACCTCACGGTAGAGGTGGTACTCAAAATCAGGTTGACAGGGATATGTTCTCTGGCAGACCCTTCCAGCACTCCTGAAAGTAGGCCCAACTGTCCACCTCCGGAGGCAGTCGGGGGCAGACTATCACTGTACCCAAAATGCCTGGCTGAAAATCACTCAAGACAAATGGGTACAGTCGATAATATCCAGGGGATACAACATACCCTTCTCCACCCCACCCTCATGAACAAAATCAGTCCCAGACAATCCACCCTGTCAAAGGGATCAAGCAACCCTAGAGATACAAAGGATGCTAAGAAAAAAAGTCATCCAAGAAGTCCCTGCAGACATAATTGGATCTGGAACTTACTCAAGGTTCTTTTTAGTTCCAATGAAAACAGGGGACTGGAGACCCATCTTGGATTTCAGCAGGCTGAACAAGTCCATAAAAAAAGCAAAGTTCTGGATGGTGACACTGCAGTCTATAGTCCCCTTTCTGAGGCAAGACAATTGGATGTGCTCATTCAATCTTCAGTATGTGTACTACCATATAAAAATGGACAGGCGACCCAGGAGATATCTGTGCTTCTGGCTGGGAGCCAGCCATTACCAATTCAGAGCTCTGCCCTATGGCCTCACTACAGTCTCCAGAGTGTTTAGCAAATGCATGGCAGTAGTCATGGCTCACCTGGGACTTCTAGGATTCCGGGTGTTTCCATACTTAGACGAATGGCTCCTGACCGCCACCACTGAGCATCTACTAACCAAGGCAAGAGGCACCACCATCCATCTATGCTCAGAACTGGGTATTACAATAAATTTTGAAAAATCTGCCTTGTTGCCATCACAGCATATTACATACATAAGAGCAGAATTAAACGCAAAAGACATGGTAGCAAAATTGCCTCACAACAGGGTACAGACAATGCACCATCAAGTGTCCATCTTGCTATTGAAGAAAAAAGTACAGGCATAGTTTGTTCTAAAGGTCTAAGGCACTATGGCGGCTGCTATAACACTAGTACCTCTGGCACATCTGCATATGAGAGTCCTACAGTGGCTACTCTTTGCTCAATGGTCCATGCAGGAGTTGCCCATGTCCCACAAGATCTACATCACAGACTCCTGCAAGAGGGATCTACGCTGGTGGGTTCAATCCACACAGGTGACTCTAGGCAGGCTGATCACTCTTTCCCATCCAGTAGCTACAGTGACCACAGATGCTTCCCAGATAGGGTGGGGGCATTATCTGGGAAAGACTGTCCAAGGAATTTGGCAGGAACACAAGTACCATTTGCACATCAATGTCCTAGAGATGAGAGCGGTGATTCTGGCATTGCAGGCATTCCAGGACTCTCTTCCAACAGGTACGATTGCAATACAGACAGACAATATGTCAGTAGTGTGGTACATCAACAAACAAAGTGGAAACAGATCCTACCCCCTGTATTGAGAGGCTAAGAGAGTTGGCACTGGGCAATATCTTCTCAATGTTTTTTGATTGCAATGCACATTCCGGGGAAATCCAACGTGATAGTGGACAAATTAAACAGAGCAATTTTGATGCTTCATGAGTTGTCCCTGAAACAGGAAATTGCAAACCAAATTTTTCACAAGTGGGGCCAGCCTTGCTACGACCTCTTTGCCACATCCATAAACACTAAATGCAGCAGCTACCTTGCCTTAGTCCCCCCTCCGGGGGAGTCACCAAGGGATGCAATTATTTATGATTGGCTCCCAGGACTTCTTTATGCCTTTCCTCCATTTCCTCTAATCCCCAAAGTTCTACAGAAAGCCAAATTGTTAATTCTCATTGCGCCATACTGGCCTCATCAAATCTTTTTCCCCTTTCTATGGCCCCACCTCCGAAAGGAGCAGTGGATTCTGGACCCAATACCAGATCTTCTGACTCATCAGTCAGGAATGCTCCATCCTTCTATCCAAACCCGCAAGCTGACATCTTGGCTGCTCCACTTCCAATCTTAGCCAGGCTTCCAGACATATCCCCTGCAGTGCATCACATTCTGGTTTCATCTCATATGGCAACAACTAGAAAACTGTATGCAAACAAATGGAAAAGGTTTTCTTGTTGGGCTTCTAAGAACCACATAGACTCCTTTACAGCCCCTGTAAGTAAAATTTTAAAATTCTTAGCTGAGATTTTCAATGAAGGTGCTGCAGCAGCCACCATACGAGTACAATTAGCTGCCCCATCTAACTACCACATGGGAGACATGGGATAAAAAATAATGTTTCACAGATTGTGCAAAGCCTTCCTGAGAGGAACTTTCCTACTAAGCCCCCAATAAGGGAGCCACCACCTCCTTGGGACTTCAGTTTGGTACTGACTACTCTGATTCATCCACCTTATGAACCAGCCTCCTCTTGCGAACTAACATTTCTGACCTGGAAAACAGCCTTTTTAACAGCCATTTCTTCAGCTAGGAGGGTTTCAGAGCTCCAAGCCCTGTCCATACGCCCACCCTATCTACTTTTTCACAAAGACAGAGTCTCTCTTAGAACAAATCCTTCTTTTCTTCCCAAAGTATGTTCTGAGACCAATTAATCAGTCCATTGACCTGCCTGTCTTCTTCCCAAACTATGGCAACAAGGCAGAATATAAGCTACATCAATTGGATGTCCACAGGCAGTTACGTTTCTACTTGCATAGAATAAAGGAGTTTAGAAAATCTGACCAGCTATTCGTCTCCTTCTCAGATAACAGAAAAGGTGCACCAGTTTCAAAAGTTACCATGTTAAAATGGCTTACTGACACTATTGCCTATGCATATAATTCCTAGCATAAACAATTGCCAGGAAAGATTAGAGGCCACTCAACAAGAGCTATGTCAACTTTTTTTCCACCTTTCAGACAAGATTACCTATGGACTCAGTCTGAGCTGCAGCCACATGAATCAATCCTCATACCTTTATCTCTCATTACAAACTAGATGTGGCCTCCCAGAACAGGGCTTCCTTTGGTTCCACTGTTCTGAAGAGCTTATTCCCTTGAGCCACCCGAGAAAGAAGGTGCTGGGAACGCTATCCCAACCAGCAAGAATGAAGGCGAGATGGGACAACATAACATATAGAACTCACCATAACGTTCCATGTTTGTTGTCATTAATCTCATCTTTATTCTTGTGTCCCACCCTCCTTCCCCAACCTTCACTCCTGTAGGATCGAGAGGACATTTTTATTGGTGATAAAATGTTCTCTGCTTCCCTTCTTGCCTCATGAGACATAGGTTAAGAATTATTACCATTGCTTGTAGTATATGTTTTCTAATATGTTATTAATCTGCATACAAGATCTGGATATTCTTCCCTAGGCATTATGGGATAGGGTATAGCCTCGAGCCAGTGGAAGCTCTCGAGCTTTAGTAATAGGCCGAGTCGGAACTGATATTTGGTTCAGAACCCAACCAGCAAGAATGAAGGCGATATTATGGACAACAAACATGAAACATTATGGTGAGTACATAACTTCTTATTTGTTAATGAATAATATTAGTAAGGGTAGCTGTTGCAAAAACTCCAACAATTCTGATATTCCCTCATACTTGAATCTTCTCTTTTAAATTCCCTTTCTTTCTTGTGCATTTCTCCTAAAAGACACATGTTCATAACAGAAAAGTTTCATAGTACATGTATACCACAGTTTTCTATCAGCCACCTAGATGCATCCTAGTTTGAAATTCCTTCATTTCTTATTATCCATCAAATATTCCCTCTTTCCTTTTTCATAACTATCCCAAAAAGATTCATATATTTTTAAATAAAAAATATCCAACAAACTTTGGTCCCTATCTTTAATGCTTTGTAACATATAGTACGTGTGTAATGATACTAGAAAAACTCCTGGGTGAACTAAATGTCACCCCCCTTTTATTACTTCATTCTAAACAATATTAATTCTGATGGGATTTAATTGAGATCACCTGAAAAATAAAAAAAAAAAAAACAATGTGTAAGATTTGTTTTCCCTTTCCAGATATGTTCCCTTTTCTTAGGCAAAAGAAAAATGCCAGCTATATAACTTTCTAGTCCCATACCCGACCCATTTATTAAATAAACTTTTTTCATACATGACATTGTAAAGGTTTTCCAAAAGCTAATTGTATCCTTCATTTTTAAAATCATACCTTCCCATCGTCTCTGAATACTTTCTTGTCCAGCAAAAGTAAGCTCCGGGATTCATGAAGCTCGGCGCAAGGCCGGCGTTAGGCTTGCACCGACCGTGCGGCATGTAGATGGTGTAGTAGCGCCAAATGCATATTAATGAAGGTGCACTGTCGCCATAGCCACGTGCATAGGAAACGAGCGCGAGTGCATAGGGTGTGTCAAAGTGCCGCACGGAGGTGTGGAAATGTCAGCTGTTGACGTGCAACCTAAAATGCTTGCATATAACAATTTGCCTGCAATAGTAATCACATCTGTCAGTGTCCGTGGATACTGAAATGTATGCAAAGCATGCAAGACAGTCCCTGCGAACACAAAATTAAGAAGCAAACACAAATGCACGGTAGGGAATAACGAGTCCCCATCCCTCGAACAAATGACATTGAAAACCGTGTGCCCGTATTCCATCGCAGTGTAGATAGTTATACCAAGTGGAAGTGAAATGCATCATGTTAGTGCGCCGCCAATAGCTACGTCCAGGCCAATGGTCAGGGTCACCAGCTGTCCCACATTGTGAGGGAGAGTACACAGCTGGGCAGATGTGTCCATAACAAAACCATGATAAATGTAAATATCTAGCGACCGTATGACAGAATTATATCCCAAAACGCATGTAATAGTCACATACAATAGGTATGTCCGTATGTAACATACCACATGTGACAAGAAATAGAATAAGTAAGAAAATGAAACAGAAGGAGCATATAAACTGCTACAACAATAAGCTAACATGTAGGCAGAAAGGAAAAGTATTATCCGTAGTGTTGACTGTGGGTATGTGTTGTCCAGTACAATCGGATATGTGTCCGGAATATATCCCATCCTGGACATATGAAAAGGTGGCACCCTACCAATGATCATAGCAGTCGGCCAAAATCTGCACATATGCGGTCCAAGCTGTACTTGCCAGGATGTGTCACAGTTGAACGGGTATTACCCGGGTGTACCAACCATATCATGAAAGTTAAGTATGGGCGTGTACCTATGTGCGTGATGTACAGCATGTGGAAGGTGAAACATGCCAGGGTAGTCCACACAACCATACAGGTACCTGACATATGTAGTGTATGCAATGTGTTAGCTTGACCGTGTCATGTGCCATCAACCAAAGCAGTGATGGATGGAGTGTCAGGAATATGTGTGCGGGGAGGATGGGTAATGGTATAATCCTCAAAGGCGAGACTGTGTTGTATGCAGAATAGGTGAACTGGAGGTGTACGAGGGAGCAGCGGGTGAATCAGAAAGAAACACAAAGAACAAGTATACACATCTGCAATACAACCTGACAGGCCATACTGTAGAACACAATGACACAAACATATGAATATTAAAATGTGCGATACAAATGTACAGAAATGTCACCGGCACATACCCACAGAATGGTCCTGATGGAACCGGCCCATTCAAATGCAACACACCTGGATGCATAATTGAATACCCATCATCCCCTCCACAGCACACAACCCACCCCCATACCTGAACGTCCACCAAATCCAGCCATACTCGGCCTACTAGCTTGGCGCAGCCACATCTATACATAGTGCCCACTACTAATATGTAGTAGGCAGTGTCACCCTAGGCAGTGTCAGGATTGCAAAATATGTATCCCTTGCATGTAAAACCCCCAACACATTTTCATAAAGCCAAAAGAATGGTCGGTATTGGTCTTGTTAAATTTTTGGATATCCCTCATGGGATAAGTAACTTGTGTAAACATCAGAATGTGTATCAAGACACAATGTCCAGTCCTGTAGACATCTGGACACAAGTTGAATGTGCAGTAGTGGTGCATGAGACTGTCCTAGACGGCCATGCAGAACCTACTACCCAGGATCAAACACCTGCCCGTGATGCACGTGTCCCCACATGAATAATCGAGAGAATATATTGTACACATTCGCATAGTGGCACTTGGAAATAGGGTGATGACGGCACTGATGTAAACAGGGTACCCCCTGATCCACTGTGTGGGGGACAGTCACTGTTTGGGTAGGTGTGTCCTGACCAACAATGATACAATGCCAAATGTCCTGTGATTGTAGGAAATAACTATGTACCATACTGCATGTAACATTTGCCTAAAGCAGTCATGTCAGGATAGAAAATACATAATTCGTACAAGAAACAGACTAAACAACTAAAGTGCTAAAGGTATAGGCTCTCAGCTAGGAAAATAATGAATGTTCTAAACCCGCACTGACCGTGGGTATGTGTTGGCCTAAACAATCTGGTGTCCCCAAAATATATCCCATCCTGTACATATGGCAATGTAGCAACCCTACCAATGGTTAGAGCATTCGCACAATAACTGGCCAGCCTCTTAATCACTCACAAAGCCAGTGATCTTTGGAGGAAAGGTGTTGAATGAGAATGACTAAAGACAACAATTAAGATTAATAGACGCATTTAACTGCATAAAATAAGTAGTAATACGAATCTGTCAACACGTTCCAAGTTAATAGAACTAATATGGTAGAAGTCTCCATGATTGTCTTTGATTTGTCATAGCCTTGTCCCTGTCACTGTAGAAATTAGTCCCCGAGTATCACAGAGTTCCGTACACATATGTACACCAACCGTCACATTTGTTGACAGGACTATTGCATACCTGTAGTGAATTTATAACTGATGTCCAGAATAATATTTATCGTATATATGAATGAATGAAATAGCCAAATGTGAAGGGAAACACCAGTGGAACCCCCCCTGTATTATGTAGTGGAATCACTCCTCACCCTATATTATGTAGTGCCGACCTAATAATGTGGTCAGAGGTGCCCAAACACCTGTGTCTCTAAACACAGGTAGAATGTTAAAATCAGGACTAACTCTGTCCATGAGCTACATCTGACATTTGAACAGGTACAGGGAAGTTCTAGTCACCAGTCAGACAAGCCTAAATCCGGACCAGCACATGAACACCCTTACAATCAAACACACGTATGTGCCAGGACTATAAGCATAGGAATACGGAATATCCTTGGAGTGAGTAGACATGCAGCACGGGTCCAGAGCAGTAGGAAATAGGGAATGTTGGAAGTGTAGTACTGCAGTTTTCCCAGCAGGAGAATGAATGCCTGCTGTGTAAGTGAAGCAGTGAGGCATATGTTATAACAGCTATGAACCATGGGTATACATATAAATGAGGCAGAACAACAATAGTGTAGTGGTTAGAGCATCCGCCTAATGTAAGGCATTCCCGGTTCAAGTACGACTATAGCACATATTCATTTATTGTGTAATGAATGCCTCTGTGCTGTAAAGCCAACATTTATACATGTAAAGGTGAACGCGTGTCTCGCATGGGGCCGTAAACTGGATTCCATCAATCAAAGTGGTACTGTCATAAGGAATAAGGCACATGTAATCACAAAGAAGTGGCAGTAAACATATGTAACTCACAATAAGTAGATGCAAGTGCGCCTGCGTGGGTGTAAGCAGCTTGTAGCATAGCAAATGTATGTTGTCTTGTACAGCTGTAACTTTTATATATATATATCTATATATATATATATATATATATATATATATATATATATATATAGATGTGTGTATAGATAAATATCCACAGACATAAAAGAAATACGCGATTATATATATATATATATATATATATATATATATATATATATATATATATATATGTATATATATATGTATGTATATATATATATATATATATATATATATATATATATATATATATATATATATATATATATATATGAATGAAAGACAAAAGCAAACATAAGGGTTGTGAAGGGAATCTAGAGCAAGTAAGGTATTATAAAGTGCTCGCAGCATATGTCAGATAAAGCTGCACAAGAGTGAGTAGAGCACCGCTATGCACACCAGAGGCAGGGTTATACCAGTGGCCATAACATCGTTGACATGCTAACACAGACAGAATGCAGTTCATGTTGTGAGCACCTACACTTGTAACCCGCAAATCGTTCGTAATCCATAACACCAGGAAAGGCACGTATGTGCAAATATGAATGGAGGGAGACCCTGTGAATACACGAGGCGGTACAAAATGTGTGTAGGGCCCCAATGCTCTGGAGAGGGCAATGTCTAAAGGTGTGTCATGGCTGCGATATCAGGTGGATAATGGCTGTTATGCGTGGAAACTCAACACGGGTGTGCTGGAGAAACTATGGATATGCGATTATGGACACAGGTGTCCTAGGGTATGTTGCGCCGGTTGCAATGGAGTGGCACGTGGAGGTCAGCTAGTACATAGGTGCGATTCCCAGATAGAGCGTCGTCTGCGTGGAGACATGCGTGAATGGGCGTACCGTCGTCGGAGGTTGTGCGTCAGGGCTGGCAGCCCAGAACGTAAAACCTATCTGCCAACCATGAGCAGAACGGAGTTCTGCTGTGACAACCCCAAACCGGGAAAAGCAGAAAGACACAACTACATGCAGACATCAATATGTTGACGTACAATCTCTGTAACACAAGCACTCATTCTATTAACATTAATAATATGAATGTGCACAGAAACAAACACAGTAGCAGGAATAATAGGCTGCGCATACGAGTAATAGGTTGAATGACACTGTATCTCATCACACTTATCAGCAGTACCCCAGACAAGAAAAACATGCAACATCTGTCCGCTGTATAACGTGCAGTATACTGATCACAAGTTCACTGGAGTGAAGTGTCGGTGTCATAATGACTAAGGCAATAGTATGCTGTTAAAGCAGAGATAAAACCCAATATGCATGTGTAAGTGTCTATATCCGAGAAATGTATTGGTTAACGGACACACAGATGTATATATAGATAAAAATATATATACATATAGATATATATATTGATATACACACACACACACATATATATATATATATATATATATATATATATATATACAGATATATATATATATATATATATATCTACACATATATATATATATATATATATATATATATACAAAGATATATATATATATATACAAAGATATATATATATATATATATATATATATATATATATATATATATATATATATATATACACATACACACAAAACAAATATATATGTCATTGTAGATATACACATGTACATATCTAGGTTACTTTACAGGAATTAGGGGTAACATATGTTCAGACCGGGCATATGTTACTGGGAGGTCCAATAAATAAACGTTTTACCTCCCACACCGCCCAGCTAGGCCGGTCAGACATACAGACATGCAATAAAGGTAAATACACCGCTGCATTCCAAACCACCAGCAGGAAAGTGCCAGTGGGAGAGATCTGCAAGGTCTACACTTTAAGCATGGATAACGGGGTCCCTTGCGGGACACCAAAAATTCACTATACAGGCAACCTGTACTGATTGACGCAAGTGGGATGTAGCTGTACACGGATCAGTAGGTTGTGCAAGTGTAATAACACATGGGTTGACAAAACGTACGACATGTGTCCCGAGATGGGGAGACTGGGCAATGTGTAGGGGTATGCTCATACCACAGCTGCGCTCACAGTAAGTAGTTCTCATGAGTGCTGTAGAGGGGTGACAGGTAGGTGAACCATGGGTATGCAATAATGGGCTTAAGTGTGCAGGTGCTGGTTGGCAGAGATGTAGTAAGCCTGCCCAGTGGAAGTCATTAATATTACTATGTGGGCATAGTAGATGCCTATACCCCCATACCTGAGGAGCACATCTACCGGATAGTCTGTAAACCATCGGGGGAATACATAGGGACCATATCAGTGCCGTGTACCCGATTAGCATGGACGTCCATAGTTATGAATCAGAATGTAACAAAGTCCAACTAAACACTTCCAGAACTAGTGATATTAGGTGGACAGGTGGCAGAATACAGGTAATGACAGATGAGAACATGTATGAGTCATAAACAGCATGTACCTCGACAAACGTGAATGAATACATATGCTCTGTGACTGTCAATGTGTCTGGTTAATAGAACCAATCATCTAAATGTGTCCCACAGGGTGTTATGCAGTGTTCCTGATACAGTGATCATTCTCCCCCATTGGTATGTGAGGTCTGCTAGTGATGGAAAGTGCATAATTTGCTGACCACCTTAGGTAGATGATAGCATAATAGATGAGGTTTACCACCCGTACGCCTTTGAGGGACACACCCATCTGGGCAGTTGTGTCCTGAAAAATGACTGTTATGGCACATGGCCTGTGAGTTCGGGAAAGGAGGCCATATATTGTGTGTAGTGGTGTCAGAAATTAATATGTTGTATCAGAAACAGCTACATGTAATAGGAAACAGTATTAGCAATTATAATGCTACAAGAACAGCCTTAACGTATGCAAACCGTTGAGGTAGTCAGTTTACTACTGGCTGTGGGTATGTGTTGCCTTGACACATGTGATAGCTCTACATATAGGACCTATAGGGCTGCCACCATTCTGAATGGCCAAAGTGGGAACTGCTCTGTAGAAATGTCAGACGTACCAGGGCAGAACATGCCTACAGCCATGCATAGTACAGAAATATACATATCAGCGCAAATCAAAGCGTAGTCTAGCAGCAGTCAAGTTGCTTATGCTACTTCATATAACATATCGACGTGTCATGTATACAAGACCTGCAACAAGCAACTATTACAGACACGTAGAATATGAGAATGTCCCCTAATCAGGACAGTTGCAATGGCTAGAGTATTGTCACATGACATATGCCTAATGAGGGACTGTCCCATGCAAAGTGGGAAAGGTGTTACTCCTACAGTCTCCTGTCGTTAAATCTGAAAGGTGGAAAACGTACAGTAGGTATGCGGTAGCATGACCCAGGGGACAGCTGCATTAACAAAATAACATTCACATGTCAGCATTGCAGAGTATCGGTTTCCATGTATCAGGCAGATGGAAGCAGATTATATGAGAACATGCATATAATATGATTATGTCACTGGACAGGCCGCAGAGTCCGTACAGTCGAACGCCTGCCATCGCCAAATGGTTAGACATACCCGATACTGTAGTCATGTAGTCCGATGTAATACACATCACAAGGGATCGCACACACCCAGCGTGAGTGACAAATGTAAGCACAAATGTCGGCGAGCGAGCGGGTGTAAGCATGTTTGTCTACCAGTATGCCAGTAGTGCACTGTCAAAGAAATGTGAAGTCTGAACGGGTATAAGGTGCTGTAACCAGAGGTCAGCAGTGCTTAACACTGTGCAAACCCACGCACAACTGCTCACACCTGCTGGAATGTGCCTTACCCACTCCGTATCCAAAGGCGTCGTTCTGTCCGCAAACAAAGAACCGTCCTATTCACGTGTTGGTAGCAGTACCCCCGCACATAGCTCATGTGAATTAACAATACACCATGGCATATGTACAGACAATAGACCACACACACACCATACAGCACAGTCATCCAACAGTATAGCAATGTACTGGCAGATATGTCCGGACCACTGGTGTTTGCAGGCCTGGTCATCCTGTGTATCAGTGTGTGAGCATGCCCAGTATGACTGTTACGCATGTTGTCGACCGACATTACCGTCATACCGTCATGTGTGTGAGCATGCCAAGTATGGTCAACTGCATCGCATGTGGCACATGTCCAGATAGTCAGTACTGTGTTGCCGACCCCACCGTTCTACACAGACAGGTGTCATGCTGTGTCTGCAGGGTAGCTAATGGTCATGTGGCATTGACAGTTGCTACATTTCTGCATAGCGTGGGGGGACATCCAACTGCATCCACAGTCCTACACAGCAGCGGGGGTGGCGCACATGACTCTCACATGTGTACGTTGGACGGGGGGCACAGCTGACAATTGTACACATCTGCCACTACTGTACTGGTATGCCAGGTACTCCATGTCAGAGTGTGGACCTACCGAAGTTGCTGTTTGGAGGGATACCAGTGTACGTCAGATCCCAGCTTTAAATACCAGTATAGTGGTATTGGACGTCCTAGCTTTCACAACCTACATCAAACTGCCTGGCCTGCTGTAGTCTGTGTGTGTGTCTCTGGGGGTTGGGGTCATTCATTGGGCATATCCATAGGCCATTGTATATCATTTGTCTATATTGGTCCACACCTGTCCAGCTGTATGGAATGTGTGTGAGCTGTATGGACACACATGATGTTCAGCCCATAATCTGCAGTGGGTTAGGACACCCTGTGTACTACTGGCTACCATTGTGACCACCGTATGTGCTACAGATATCATGGTGCCACTATGGACGTGTATTGTCTGCTGCCCTAACATTCGGCCACCAAAGTCTCTTGTATGCTCACATACATACCATAGCAACGGGTAAAGACACATTCTAATACAACTGCCAATTGTTAGGGCGATAGACATACCCTGGGGTTGTTCCGGACCTGAGGATGGCGCTGGAGGGCTGTCTATGTCAGATGCACACAGTGCACCTCCTATACATGGCCGAGCACAGGTAGTGTAATGTTTGGCATCCATTGTACTGTGTGCGGGTCAGAGAGGGTGAAATCCCTGGGTACCTACTGTGTCAGTGCATATGCCTTGTGTTGCCTCTTTGCCAAGGGCAGGTCATACTGTGCATGGCCCTGTCACCATCTGGGCCCTGCTTAGGTAGTTCCTTCGCCAAGTCACACTGTGCCTGTACAGGCCTTGGCAGTGGTGTTGGGCCATGTGGCCCTGCCCCATGCTGTTCCTGCTGCAACTGTTACTGCAGGATCAGATTGTGTGGCATAGCAAATACCATAACAATTTGTGTGCATGTAGCTAGTGAATACTGCTGGGCACCACCAGAAGTGTCAAGATACCAGAACCGTGACCTGAGCATCCCAAACACATGCTCAATTATATGTCTTGCCTGTGCATCTGCCTCATTATGGTGTGAGTGTTCAGGTGTGTGTGCATTGCTGATGGGTGTCATCAGCCACGACACCAGTGGTTTCCCAGCATCCCCCACTAGGAGACTGTAGGGGATGTCCATATTGGCAAAGGTGTGGTACAGCTGTGTCAGACTCCATATATCGGAATCATCATAGCTTCCAGGGCATTCAGCACACACATTCAATCTAATGCCCTGGCCATCGCATATGGCCTAGCTGTTGGAGGGTATGCCCCTGCCGTGAATGTAGGCCCCACCCCGCTCACTGGGTGTTGCTTTGATGTGTACGTGTGTGCAGGCTATAGCACCCAGTACCCCAGGGTAGTCAGCCATGTGGTTGAAGAGATGCATATTGCTGGTCTACTAATCACGTGTGTTGAGGACATGTATGTGCTCACTAACATGTGTTGACATGGCATCTGTGAACTGATGCAATACTCTGGATGCAGATGCCTGTGAGATCCCCATGATATCCCCAGTTGTGCTGTGGGAGGTACCTGTGGCTAGTTTACCTAGGTCAACACATACCGTGGTATCCACTGTGATGGGTTTCCCATGGCCCGTTTGATGTGTCAGGTGTGGCAGGCACAGGTCAACAAGCAGCTGTAGGAGGTCTCTGTCCACCCCATAGTGCTCAACCATCCCCAGCTCATGTAGCCCCTGGTAAGTCACCCTGGGTCTATAAAGTCTTATGTCACCCCAGTAAGGGTTGTTCGGCAGCATACACATCCTCACTGCCCTCAGCCTCCTGCACATGTTGGTCTATATTGCCTGCTGCAGCCCTTCTCATTTGGTTGGACTGTATCATGAAATGTCCCCGCAAGTATATACTGGTGGTGTAGAGTGCAGAAGAAACCTGTGTGTATGCTGCTTGCTCACATTACCGTACTGTTCAGGTGTGGGCTGGCCATGTAATCTGCTGATTGTGCTGATCATCACCTGTTTATGCAGCCTGTTCACCCTGACTACCCTACTACTGCTTTTGTCCCTCCCAAAGTCACCAGGCAGGTATAGACACACCCCTAGCTTAGGCGTGCTAAGGCAGGAGCACTCCCAAGGCACAGGTGTGCAATGTACGTACAGTATGCCTGACCCCCCTCCCATGCTGTCAACTATTTTCGAGCCCTGCACCCAGCTATCTACACACATACACTCCAGGGATCAGTATCACACCCTGGGGATAAATGTGATACACTATTGTCAACCTCATCTGCATAGTATAGTCTTCTAATGAATAGTTATATGACCCATACCTAACCTCCAAATTAATAACCACTGCTTAGTGTCGCTCAGATCCATACACAACTGGTAACAGGTGCCTTACTGTCACCGTATTTGATGTCCCATGGTCTTCGCAGCAACAAAATAACCGGTGTTTACACGACTACAACCCGGGACCCTGCACACAACAGATGATGTGCATTACCACTACTCCATGGCAGATATACATACATCCGAGGTTATCACGTACAGATCATCCGGCACAAACATTCAATAGTGCTGATGTCCCCAGACATATATGTATATATCTATGTCTATCTCTCTATATCTACATATATCATATATATTATATGTATACATATATACATATATATATATATATATATATATATATATATATATATATATATATATATATACATACATACACACATATACATATACAGACATATGTAGATATTGCATTTACATCACAACAGCAGACCACATAACAGCAAAGCATTAGACAGGAATGAAAAGGAAACTACATGTGCCACCTGCATCATGTAGTGTTGTTACTATCAAGGCATGTGTGTTTTGTTGCGTCACACAGGTCAGACTGTAGGGCTGCTGACATTTCCTCACCAGACCTATTGGCGAATATATGTGTTGACAACCCAGTGTCTTGGCAGAATATGCAGGCTGTGGACACTATATAGGTCAGCAACAAAACACACTGAACACATCCTGCAGCTAGCCACCCACAGATACCAACACATCGGGTATAACTGCCAAACACACACACCTGCCATGCCTTGGAATTGAGCACCTACCTGTCTTTTCTACCACACTACAGCATTATGCAGTAACAGAATGCGCTACCGAGTTTCAGCATCACAGCACTCTCAGCGGCATACTTCTGGGTGGTTGACATCATCAGCAAAGGCAAAGATGCCGATAGGGAGTGTACGGAGAGTGAGCTGTCTAAAAACATTTTTCTGTCCCCAGGCAGCTGGAATCACACACGTGGCAGGGCTGGGATTAGAACATAGAACTTACTACCTAACTAGCTTATCACACTGCAGCATTATGCAGTTTCAGAACGTGCTACCGAGTTTACTGGAGCACAGCACTCCCAGAGGCATACTTCTAGGTAGGTGACATCATCAGCAAAGGCAAAGACGCCGATAGGGAATGTATGGAGAGTGAGCAGTCTAAAAGCATTACTTTGTCCCCAGGCAGCTGGAAACACACACACTGGGCAGGGCTGGGAGTTAAACATACACCTAACTACCTTATCACACTACAGCATTACGCAGTTACAGAATGTGCTACCAAGATTACTGAAACACAGCACTCCCAGAGGCATACTTCTAGGTGGATGACATCATCAGCAAAGGCAAAGATGCCGTTAGGGAATGTATGGAGAGTGAGCAGTCTAAAAGCATTACGCTGTCCACAGGCAGCTGGAGACACACAGACACACACACTTGGCAGGGCTGGGATTTAAACATACACCTAGCTACCTTATCACACTACAGCATTACACAGTTACAGAATGCGCTACCGAGATTACTGGAACATAGTACTCCCAGAGGCATACTTCTAGGTAGATGACATCATTAGCAAAGGCAAAGATGCCGTTAGGGAATGTATGGAGAGTGAGCAGTCTAAAAGCATTACTCTGTCCCCAGGCAGCTGGAAACACACAGACACACACACACACACACACACTTGGCAGCGCTGGGATTCGAACATACACCTAACTACCTTATCACACTACAGCATTACGCAGTTACAGAATGCGTTACCGAGATTACTGGAACACAGCACTCCCAGAGGCATACGTCTAGGTGGATGACATCATCAGCAAAGGCAAAGACGCCAATAGGGAATGTATGGAGAGTGAGCAGTCTAAAAGCATATTACTGTCCCAAGGTAGATGGAGACAAACACACGGCAGTGGTGTGAGCGGGACAACTGCCTATCTACGGAGCACTATTACAACACTACATAGATACGAGACGTGCCACAGACAGTACACCTTTCAAGACAGTCAACCAGTGTGTTCAATGTAGGAATACATCCTGACGTGGGGTATGGACATCTGTTGCCTGGATGACCACTATTGCTATACAGGATTTCAATGGTCATGCCCATACACAGAGGCACATAACCGACACAAGGTGTCACTGGGCATGCTCACACACTTAGTAGTAGCGAAGGGCTGTCTTGTATGCACACGGATTCTAAACACAGAAGGGCACAGTGGGTCGATAGTGAACATTGTTAGCACAAATGCTGCACTACATATATCTGACACCGGTCGTTCGTAATCACAGCTGACAATCCAGATCCAACAATGGGGAATACGGACATTTTTACAGTGAGGAACACCTGGCATATGGCACAGTTGTGCACAATAGCATTACCACCATATACCTCAGATACAGACATGTGGGCCATAAGACCATGATGGACCACTCCAGGTGTCAGTGTCCCCACGTACATGAAGGCCACTCACATGTACTGACCAGTACACACTCAAGAGCTATCACAGATGTCTCAGGTGCAGATCACAGTGGTAAATGCCGCATTCTAGTATGTAGCCGTCAGACATCACCATGTCCTTGGACCAGCAACACACATCCATACATTACTACAACACCATGTTACTCATGACCAGTGGACTGTACATAGGTCTACAGCAATTGTGCAGACTACACATGTACTGACAGGGTTCCATCATGTGTTATGCAATGCAATTATACCACTGTTCATAACCAGGTCGGCTCTACACATAACAGGGGCCCTGGGTCTTATACAGCTGTAACAGATGACTGTTGCTGTACACCAAAAAACACTCATGTTTGGATATGACATACATATAATTGCTGTGGATATGTACATGGCCCACACACACACACACACACACACACACACACACACACACACACACACACACACACACACACACACACACACAAAACACATATGTACATAGCATAGCTTTTGCTGTCCTCCGTGCAGACAAGTGGCTACAGCAATCACATGCATGCACATGGAAGGTAGGTCCATGGCTGTTGAATGCTAACAGTACATAAGGTAGCAATGCTGACTGATGTAACATTCCCTCTGTACTAGTTACCCATGACAACTATCATATCATACAACAGTCCATGTGTCATGTATGTCATCACACATGTCCACCAATTGCAATGCATACAAACATGGCTACATGACAGGAATGTAGGACCAACACACATGTACATGTAGTGGTGTGCATTCAGCTACCATGCATGTGCAGTAGCTGATGTATGCAGTTCATCTGTGTCTAACTACAACATGCAGTTGCAATGCAGCCCCATCATTGACACCTGTATATGGTAAAATACTGACAGTATGGAAGGATGTACATCAGGTATGGATGGATGTGTGTACATAAAGTGGTGGTTCACCTTTGCAGATGGATGTTTGCTGAAGACAGCTCACAGGTGTGTCACAAGCCGTCCTACCATGACATGTGCAAACAGTAGGCTATGTTACTATTACGTGAAGGTGAAGACATACAACCTACACAGCGGTCAGGGTGTTACTGACTGTAAATCACTTGACACCTGTAACAGTTACGTCCTCCCGTGTGCATATAGCAGCACAATTGCCGAAGGTAGCGTTGGTACACATAATGCGGCCAATACTGCTGCATGTCTGTCAGACGTATCATCATATAGCAGGTGTATGATTCACAGTACTGCCATGTGTGTTTGCTTGTGTGACCATATATGCCACGTATGGTGGGGAATACATCCCAATTGTTACACACCCCTGTACACTGTTGTAGAGATCTGTACATACTGCAGTGTAGAAAGCAAGACATAGGCAGGGGTGGTTTGTGTATCACACATATGTCAGCTATCTGTATGTGAATGACATTTGTGGACTCCACAGTGTGTGTGTGTGTGTGTGTGTGTGTGTGTGTGTGTGTGTGTGTGTGTGTGTGTGTGTGTGTGTATGGCTGATGGCTGTCTGGTGCATGGAGTGAGGGTGTATGCTACCATACAGAACAGACAGGATCCCTAACCCTGCATGGTGATGCAATCTACTACCCTGTTGATGCCGCCGGTCTCAGCCTTACTGGCTACCTGTACATGTTCATTCTCTGTGTCACATCATGTGGGTGCACAGTACTGTGAAGGTTATTACCACATAGGCAGGGGTCCTCACCTCAACACTATCGAGTGTGCATTATAGTGTCATTGACCCCGTGAGTGTGAGCATGTTACTGTGTGTTTCTGTGTATGTCTGTGCGAGTTCTCATCTTGTAATGTGACAGTGTATTACTGCTACACATTGAGGCCTCATGCTATCAACTGGCCTCTACCCTTGACGTCAGCCAGACCACTGTGTAAACCCCCCGCACCATGTCACTGTACCTGTGATGTGACCCGGTATGGATGTCACGTCTCTAGCCACTGTAGCCTATTAAACAGCTCACATGCTTCTGGATCAGTAGATGTGTGGACATCTGTGAAATGGTAGCCTTTCTAACAGTGAGGTTGAGGTTACGTATAGCATGCTGGCATTACCATACATGCCTGTGAGTACTCCACATTTACACATGGGAAACTGCAAACACTGCTACTTATTGGCACATGCAGTTAGACCTTAAGGAGGGAAGCAGAGCATCATTGCCAACATGTTACTGTTGTTACCAAGACACATACTGTGAACATACAACAATGCACTCTAACTGCAAATACTGTAACGTAATGGCACATGCAATTAGACCTTAAGGAGGGAAGCAGGCCATAATTACCAACATACTGTTACTGTTGTTACCAAGACACATACTGTGAACATATAACAATGCATTCTAAACCTGTACTACATGGCATGTCTGGTGCGTGTCAACAGTACACAACAAATGTAATATACACTTATCTCACTATTCTGTTCACCCTGTGCATCAGACCATATGAGCATGTCCCTGCACTGATTTTGTGGATGACAGGGATGCGGCACAGGATCATCATATGCACAGGGTGATAATGTTTGCCAGGGGCATAGGCTGCACCAATGGATGACATCATGTGTGTGGGTTAGGGCCGGTGATCTGATTGGACATGTGTGGTTGTTATGCATGTGGGTGTTGCGGTGCCCTACAAATGTTTCTGCTGTGTGCGTGTATGTGTGCACACAGTTCTGCCATGTGTCCGGCCTACACAGGGGTATTATTGACAGCTCCAGATTGTACAGACCAGAATGTACAGCTCACTGTGTCTGGCCATGGCCATGTGACCTGTGCCTGCCAGGGGTTACACGGGCACTACCAGGCAGAGGTACAGATTGGCTACTGTCCAATGACACATGTCCACTGGAACCGTGTCCCCGCTGGGAATGTCAAGGGCCATGTCCACGTGGCCTGCTGTGTCCTGGTGTGGACAGTGCAGAGCCAGCTGCACTGCTACTGCTACCGGCACTGTGGGAGCGGGCATGTGAGGTAGCTCGTTCATGTTGACCTGCACCAGGTGGTGTAGCTGGCCTACGTCCATGTGGCCTATGCCTCACTCCTACCAGATGTTCCAGCACAGACAGCGCACGCTTGCGGATTACCATGCCACGGTCAAGGATTCCAACCATGTCACCCAATCACCTGTCCAGAATGTCAGCAATCTGCTGTTTAGCATTTGCTAATGCCTGGATGTTGTCATTTAAAGAATGGATAGCAGCCCTCTGAAGCCTCTGCCCTTCTCTGTTCTGCCATTTAGCGTATGCTGCTTGCTCACATTACCGCACTGTTCAGGTGTGGGCTGGCCATGTAATCTGCTGATTGTGCTGATCATCACCTGTTTATGCAGCCTGTTCACCCTGACTACCCTACTACTGCTTTTGTCCCTCCCAAAGTCACCAGGCAGGTATAGACACACCTAGCTTAGGCGTGCTAAGGCAGGAGCACTCCCAAGGCACAGGTGTGCAATGCGTACAGTATGCCTGACCCCTCCCATGCTGTCAACTATTTTTGAGCCCTGCACCCAGCTATCTACACACATACACTCCAGGGATCAGTATCACACCCTGGGGATAAATGGGATACACTATTGTCAACCTCATCTGCATAGTATAGTCTTCTAATGAATAGTTATATGACCCATACCTAACCTCCAAATTAATAACCACTGCTTAGTGTCAGCCAGATCCATACACAACTGGTAACAGGTGCCTTACTGTCACCGTATTTGATGTCCCATGGTCTTGCAACAAAATAACCGGTGTTTACGACTACAACCCGGGACCCTGCACACAACAGATGATGTGCATTACCACTACTCCATGGCAGATATACATACATCCGAGGTTATCACGTACAGATCATCCGCACAAACATTCAATAGTGCTGATGTCCCCAGACATATATGTATATATCTATGTCTATCTCTCTATATCTACATATATCATATATATTATATGTATACATATATACATATATATATATATATATATATATATATATATATATATATATATATATATATACATACATACATACACACATATACATATACAGACATATGTAGATATTGCATTTACATCACAACAGCAGACCACATAACAGCAAAGCATTAGACAGGAATGAAAAGGAAACTACATGTGCCACCTGCATCATGTAGTGTTGTTACTATCAAGGCATGTGTGTTTTGTTGCGTCACACAGGTCAGACTGTAGGGCTGCTGACATTTCCTCACCAGACCTATTGGCGAATATATGTGTTGACAACCCAGTGTCTTGGCAGAATATGCAGGCTGTGGACACTATATAGGTCAGCAACAAAACACACTGAACACATCCTGCAGCTAGCCACCCACAGATACCAACACACCGGGTATAACTGCCAAACACACACACCTGCCATGCCTTGGAATTGAGCACCTACCTGTCTTTTCTACCACACTACAGCATTATGCAGTAACAGAATGCGCTACCGAAGTTTCAGCATCACAGCACTCTCAGCGGCATACTTCTGGGTGGTTGACATCATCAGCAAAGGCAAAGATGCCGATAGGGTGTCTGGAGAGTGAGCTGTCTAAAAACATTTTTCTGTCCCCAGGCAGCTGGAATCACACTGCGCGGCAGGGCTGGGATTAGAACATAGAACTTACTACCTAACTACCTTATCACACTACAGCATTATGCAGTTACAGAACGTGCTACCGAGATTACTGGAACACAGCACTCCCAGAGGCATACTTCTAGGTAGGTGACAGCATCAGCAAAGACACCGATAGGGAATGTATGGAGAGTGAGCAGTCTAAAAGCATTACTCTGTCCCCAGGCAGCTGGAAACACACACACTGGGCAGGGCTGGGAGTCGAACATACACCTAACTACCTTATCACACTACAGCATTACGCGGTTACAGAATGTGCTACCAAGATTACTGGAACACAGCACTCCCAGAGGCATACTTCTAGCTGGATGACATCATCAGCAAAGGCAAAGATGCCGTTAGGGAATGTATGGAGAGTGAGCAGTCTAAAAGCATTACGCTGTCCACAGGCAGCTGGAGACACACAGACACACACTTGGCAGGGCTGGGATTTAAACATACACCTAGCTACCTTATCACACTACAGCATTACACAGTTACAGAATGCGCTACCGAGATTACTGGAACATAGTACTCCCAGAGGCATACTTCTAGGTAGATGACATCATTAGCAAAGGCAAAGATGCCGTTAGGGAACGTATTGAGAGTGAGCAGTTTAAAAGCATTACTCTGTCCCCAGGCAGCTGAAAACACACAGACACACACACACACTCACACTTGGCATGGCTGGGAGTTGAACATACACCTAACTACCATATCACACTACAGCATTACGCAGTTACAGAATCAGTTACTGAGATTACTGAAACACAGAACTCCCAGAGGCATACTTCTAGGTGGATGACATCATCAGCAAAGGCAAAGACGCCAATAGGGAATGTATGGAGAGTGAGCAGTCTAAAAGCATATTACTGTCCCAAGGTAGATGGAGACAAACACACGGCAGTGGTGTGAGCGTGACAACTGCCTATCTACGGAGCGCTATTACAACACTACATGGATACAAGACGTGCCACAGGCAGTACACCTTTCAAGACAGTCAACCAGTGTGTTCAATGTAGGAATCCATCCTGATGTGGGGTATGGACATCTGTTGCCTGGATGACCACTATTGCTATACAGGATTTCAATGGTCATGCCCATACACAGAGGCACATAACCGACACAAGGTGTCATTGGGCATGCTCACACAGTAGTAGCGAAGGGCTGTCTTGTGTGCACATGGATTCTAAACACGGAAGGGCACAGTGTGTCGATAGTGAACATTGTTAGCACAAATGCTGCACTACATATATCTGACACTGGTGTCGTTCAGTAATCACAGCTGACAATCCAGATCCAACAATGGGGAATACGGACATTTTTACAGTGAGGAACACCTGGCATATGGCACAGTTGTGCACAATAGCATTACCACCATATACCTCAGATACAGACATGTGGGCCATAAGACCATGATGGACCACTCCAGGTGTCAGTGTCCCCACGTACATGAAGGCCACTCACATGTACTGACCAGTACACTCAAGAGCTATCACAGATGTCTCAGGTGCAGATCACAGTGGTAAATGCCGCATTCTAGTATGTAGCCGTCAGACATCACCATGTCCTTGGACCAGCAACACACATCCATACATTACTACAACACCATGTTACTCATGACCAGTGGACTGTACATAGGTCTACAGCAATTGTGCAGACTACACATGTACTGACAGGGTTCCATCATGTGTTATGCAATGCAATTATACCACTGTTCATAACCAGGTCGGCTCTACACATAACAGGGGCCCTGGGTCTTATACAGCTGTAACAGATGACTGTTGCTGTACACCAAAAAACACTCATGTTTGGATATGACATACATATAATTGCTGTGGATATGTACATGGCCCACACACACACACACACACACACACACACACACACACACACACACGCACACACACACACACATACACACACAAAACACATATGTACATAGCATAGCTTTTGCTGTCCTCCGTGCAGACAAGTGGCTACAGCAATCACATGCATGCACATGGAAGGTAGGTCCATGGCTGTTGAATGCTAACAGTACATAAGGTAGCAATGCTGACTGATGTAACATTCCCTCTGTACTAGTTACCCATGACAACTATCATATCATACAACAGTCCATGTGTCATGTATGTCATCACACATGTCCACCAATTGCAATGCATACAAACATGGCTACATGACAGGAATGTAGGACCAACACACATGTACATGTAGTGGTGTGCATTCAGCTACCATGCATGTGCAGTAGCTGATGTATGCAGTTCATCTGTGTCTAACTACAACATGCAGTTGCAATGCAGCCCCATCATTGACACCTGTATATGGTAAAATACTGACAGTATGGAAGGATGTACATCAGGTATGGATGGATGTGTGTACATAAAGTGGTGGTTCACCTTTGCAGATGGATGTTTGCTGAAGACAGCTCACAGGTGTGTCACAAGCCGTCCTACCATGACATGTGCAAACAGTAGGCTATGTTACTATTACGTGAAGGTGAAGACATACAACCTACACAGCGGTCAGGGTGTTACTGACTGTAAATCACTTGACACCTGTAACAGTTACGTCCTCCCGTGTGCATATAGCAGCACAATTGCCGATGGTAGCGTTGGTGCACATAATGCGGCCAATACTGCTGCATGTCTGTCAGGCGTATCATCATATAGCAGGTGTATGATTCACAGTACTGCCATGTGTGTTTGCTTGTGTGACCATATATGCCACGTATGGTGGGGAATACATCCCAATTGTTACACACCCCTGTACACTGTTGTAGAGATCTGTACATACTGCAGTGTAGAAAGCAAGACATAGGCAGGGGTGGTTTGTGTATCACACATATGTCAGCTATCTGTATGTGAATGACATTTGTGGACTCCACAGTGTGTGTGTGTGTGTGTGTGTGTGTGTGTGTGTGTGTGTGTGTGTGTGTGTGTGTGTGTGTATGGCTGATGGCTGTCTGGTGCATGGAGTGAGGGTGTATGCTACCATACAGAACAGACAGGATCCCTAACCCTGCATGGTGATGCAATCTACTACCCTGTTGATGCCGCCGGTCTCAGCCTTACTGGCTACCTGTACATGTTCATTCTCTGTGTCACATCATGTGGGTGCACAGTACTGTGAAGGTTATTACCACATAGGCAGGGGTCCTCACCTCAACACTATCGAGTGTGCATTATAGTGTCATTGACCCCGTGAGTGTGAGCATGTTACTGTGTGTTTCTGTGTATGTCTGTGAGTTCTCATCTTGTAATGTGACAGTGTATTACTGCTACACATTGAGGCCTCATGCTATCAACTGGCCTCTACCCTTGACGTCAGCCAGACCACTGTGTAAACCCCCCGCACCATGTCACTGTACCTGTGATGTGACCCGGTATGGATGTCACGTCTCTAGCCACTGTAGCCTATTAAACAGCTCACATGCTTCTGGATCAGTAGATGTGTGGACATCTGTGAAATGGTAGCCTTTCTAACAGTGAGGTTGAGGTTACGTATAGCATGCTGGCATTACCATACATGCCTGTGAGTACTCCACATTTACACATGGGAAACTGCAAACACTGCTACTTATTGGCACATGCAGTTAGACCTTAAGGAGGGAAGCAGAGCATCATTGCCAACATGTTACTGTTGTTACCAAGACACATACTGTGAACATACAACAATGCACTCTAACTGCAAATACTGTAACGTAATGGCACATGCAATTAGACCTTAAGGAGGGAAGCAGGCCATAATTACCAACATACTGTTACTGTTGTTACCAAGACACATACTGTGAACATATAACAATGCATTCTAAACCTGTACTACATGGCATGTCTGGTGCGTGTCAACAGTACACAACAAATGTAATATACACTTATCTCACTATTCTGTTCACCCTGTGCATCAGACCATATGAGCATGTCCCTGCACTGATTTTGTGGATGACAGGGATGCGGCACAGGATCATCATATGCACAGGGTGATAATGTTTGCCAGGGGCATAGGCTGCACCAATGGATGACATCATGTGTGTGGGTTAGGGCCGGTGATCTGATTGGACATGTGTGGTTGTTATGCATGTGGGTGTTGCGGTGCCCTACAAATGTTTCTGCTGTGTGCGTGTATGTGTGCACACAGTTCTGCCATGTGTCCGGCCTACACAGGGGTATTATTGACAGCTCCAGATTGTACAGACCAGAATGTACAGCTCACTGTGTCTGGCCATGGCCATGTGACCTGTGCCTGCCAGGGGTTACACGGGCACTACCAGGCAGAGGTACAGATTGGCTACTGTCCAATGACACATGTCCACTGGAACCGTGTCCCGCTGGGAATGTCAAGGGCCATGTCCACGTGGCCTGCTGTGTCCTGGTGTGGACAGTGCAGAGCCAGCTGCACTGCTACTGCTACCGGCACTGTGGGAGCGGGCATGTGAGGTAGCTCGTTCATGTTGACCTGCACCAGGTGGTGTAGCTGGCCTACGTCCATGTGGCCTATGCCTCACTCCTACCAGATGTTCCAGCACAGACAGCGCACGCTTGCGGATTACCATGCCACGGTCAAGGATTCCAACCATGTCACCCAATCACCTGTCCAGAATGTCAGCAATCTGCTGTTTAGCATTTGCTAATGCCTGGATGTTGTCATTTAAAGAATGGATAGCAGCCCTCTGAAGCCTCTGCCCTTCTCTGTTCTGCCATTTAGCACGTGCCTGTGCCACCATTACAGTCTGAAACATGTGTCTGGTGACACCAGCTGCTGCGCTCTGTCCTGCAGGTGCATATCTACCAGAGGTCGTCCTACGAGCAGCACTGACCACATGCCTGTGTGGCACATCTGCTGTCATTACACTGACACCATGGTGTGAAGACACACATTAGGTAGCCACCACATGTTCCTGTTCCAAGCTAACACACGCTGACCATCCTTCCTCTATGGCCACTGGTGATGGGGTATGTGTTGGCATGAGAACTGTGTGTGGGGAAGAGGGGGATATAGCTGGGATGGCAACCATTGGCACAGATTCAGCCCCTGACAACCCTGCCTGCACCTCATGCATATGTTCATCACTGCTAGAGTCTGTGGGGACACTAACATCAGATAGACCGCAGGAGGGTAACGCACCTACATCACCTGTGAATGCAAAGAAAGACTCTACATTACAATAGAGACACAGACAGACACACAGACAGAGACGCAGACACACAGACAGAGACAGAGACACAGACAGAAACAGAGACAGAGAGACAGAGACACAGACACACAGAGACAGAGACACAGACACACAGACAGAGACACAGACAGAGACAGAGAGACACAGAGACAGAGACACAGACACACAGACAGAGACACAGACACAGACAGAAACAGATACAGAGAGACAGAGACACAAACAGAGACAGAGACACAGACACACAGAGACAGAGACACAGACAGAGGCACAGACACACAGACAGAGACATATAGACAGATACAGAGACAAAGAGACAGACACACAAAGAGACAGCCACACACAGAGACAGACACACACACAGACAGATACAGACACACAGACACAGAGACAGACACACACACAGACACAGAGACAGACTATGCATGTGATTTGACAGAAGGCATGCAGCATGCATGTGATACAGCAGACTGCATGCAGCTCAGACATTAGTAGTGGTAGTTAGCATACATCCCTGGGTTGCACACAACAGCAAGCAGGTGTCATATCAGAAGGCATGCAGTTCACACAATCATGGTAGTAAGCATGCATCCCTGTGATACACCATGTGGACTAGCACAGGTTAACAGTACACATGGCTGATGTGACCTTGACATTAACATGTAGTATGACATGTACTCTGCTGATGTGTGCATTGACATTCATACATGTCTGACACAATGATGTCCTAACACATGTACAGTGGTGTAATGGGCATCACATTGCAGTGTTGTCTGTATGCCCTACAGATAGAACACACTTTTAGCAGATGTGCATGAGCATTGAAGGGTTGTATGAGGCATCTACATTGCTATACAGTGTGAAGTACAGACACTGTGCCATTGCATGGCATCATGAGGTGTCTATATGGCTATACAGTGTGGAATATACACACAGTGCATAGCCATGACTGCGTGCATACACATTACATAACTACTGTGGATTGTGATCCATGTCGCTGAGGTGTATACACACTAAACCATGCTGTGTCATGTGACATGTCACCGGAAGACCTACGGATGACACCCCTGCACAACTACTAAAATGTCTTAGCTGCCTGGCAACCATGTCCACACATGGGAGACTTGTCAATACACCATGTCCCACATGACATTTATGTACCACACACATGAGGTGCATGGCTGACAGTGATGTCCAACAGCAGCAAGGGAAATGTACGGTATCTGTGGCCTGATGTGGTGTCTATGTCTGTGGAAGCTGTACATGTGACTACTGTCATGCTGTGACACAGTCATGATGTTCAACACATCTTATATGGTCGAATTAAGTGACACCTCCACAAGCTGTGCACAGGCTTTTAGGATGTCCAGTGTTCCACCATCAACTATATAACCATTCAACAAAGGCTATAGTTGGACCATGTGTGGACAATGTGAAACAGGGTGTATACACATCACATCTACTGTGTGTTGCTACATGTCTCTGACCATCCCCCATGGCCATGTGTGAACATGTGTTGGCCAAATGTTTGTGATGGCCATCTATCTCACATGTCTGTGTTGTCCCATATGACATACACCCATAGATGTCAGATATGTCACTGTCCACAGGGTTACGCAGACAAAGGGTTGTATGTTTGGTAGGTGGGGTATGTATTATGGGATAGTGAGACAATGTTGCAGCCGGAACACTACATGTCTGGGACATGTCAGATGGCACATCACAATGTGTGCACCCATTGCAGGGGCATATTCCACAATGGTGAATCCTGTGGGCTGCCCATATCCCAGCTCACTGTGTGGTACTGTTTGCGTACCACACATGTGTTGTTCCAATGTATAGTACATATTCCTACATTGAAAAACACCTCCACCATTGTATGCACAGCTGTCCACATGTCTATCAATGACAGATACTGTGGTTTCATGTCAGTGTTTCATTTAGTTTGTATATATTGCACATGGGTAGCCAGTGTGATTAATGGCAGATGCGACCTGTATATCATGACTGGACCATACATTATGTGTACATGTGTTAACTGGCCACATGGCAAATAGATCTATGCATTAACATGCCTGATACTGATAACTGTCTCACCTGCAACGGACTGATGTCTGTGCGGCACACCAGAGGCATCTGTATAGGGGTGACACAGCAGTTTGAACATTATCCATGACTGTATGACAGCTACAGGGTACACTGTGCATGTTAACACATTTGCCTGTACAATAGCATATAGTATGCACATGTGTGCATACACAGGGTAGCATACTATAGTATGCGGCATGTGTGTAAACATACCTTGCATATGATGTTACATTACATATTGTACAGTGACACATGCAACTAAATGGGATATAATAGTTATATGTGCAGTAGTGACTTACCAGGAAACTCCAGACTCGGTGGTTGGGAGACACCCACCTCCACGATGGCAGCTAGTGTTTGTGTATGCTGTTCTGAGGGTGTCCCCAGGCTGGCCAGTAGCTCCTCGGTAGGTGTGAGTGGGGGCTGGGTTGGTGGCCCATCACCTGTTCTACCTTGTTCCCTGGTGATTGCATTGGCACGCTGTTTCGCATGTCGTATCAGGTCCGTGCAGTATCTGCGCACCTGCGGTTATGGCCACCCACATTATTAACCCTCCTGCGAAGTTCCTGCCACAGGTCGTCACGCTGCTGGGCATGCTGTGGCACATGGCTGAACAATACCTCATAGTTATCATGGAGGTACGGTATGAGGGCATCATCCTCCAGGTGGCTATACGCTGGCAGGCGTGAACGAGGCATTATCTGGAAGACATAATGATGGAGACAGGTCACAGTATCACAGAGATGTACAGAGATACAGCTGCACATACATTTGTATTAAATCTAGTACATATGAACAGTTATCTTTGCAAATCGTCATGACACTGACACGACTGACATGTTTGTGTCACACACATGTAACACCTGTTGTGCATTGGATATCATCACCATATATGTGTGTCACCTCATTACATTGCTCATACTCCATGTGAATGCTGTCTTGATGTGGGCATGTCTGCTTGCCTGTACTGGTGTTCTCACCTATCAGCACATGCCTGGATGTGTCTACAGTAATGCTGTTGACCTTGATGCTGTGTATATGTCACATATCAACACATACACTGCCTTAACGGACATGAGCAGTGACAATGCAGACATGCGCATGGAAAACTTTACATGCATGTGTTTTGCCATATACATCTACACGGCACTGTACAGCAGTTCAACATCCTGACACGTATTGCCTGTGTTGCACATGTGATACACATGGGACAATGGCGAGCCGGATGTTATTCGCAGGGATGGTTATCAACTATAGCATGTACGGGCAAGGTCATGCAGTAGTGTGTATGCCCTGGGCCATGTATGGGCATAGGATGTGAGGTTTTCTAGCTGTATCCGACAGCTATTTTGCCACCACCAGGTGTATCAGTGCCACATTACTGATCCAGACAGTTAATGATACATCTACTATGCGGTCATCACACCATGTATGACAGAGATGACATGTGCAGCTTTGATGGACAGGGTTGCATGGTATGGCAGGAGTATGTAACATGTATGACACAGGGATCTGTCCAGCATGTGGCGATCCTTGTAGTAGGAAGGTGGCTGTCCATGACGTATGTCTTTCAGATCAGGATATGTACGTGTAGCATGTCCAACATCACAGTGTTGCACATGTCTTTATGCAAGGTAGCCAGCATGCTGCATAGTGGAGGTGAGGATTGTGAAGGCTGATGTCGCACATCCATGCATGGCCAATACCCCTTAAAGGTGATATGTGATCCGATATTGGTCACCCGGGTGCTGAGTATGCCTGTCCAATGATCTCCATGCTCATGGATGGCACCCTGTCATGACTTGGGTGCCTCGTATGACTACCTAATAGGACTGGAGATGTCACCAGCTCAGGGAGGTGAACTGCACAGCACCATCCCTTACACACAGTGTCCATAATGTTGACCGCTGCCTAGGTGGTAGTTAATGGGTACAGGGTTATTCACCTAATGGTGACAATGCTATTAGCAGCTGTCAGATTGTGCACATATGTCATGCACCTCACCCACAAAGCCCATTCTGTATGTTGTTCACAACACTGAGACAGCTATTGCTCCTAGGCCATGGCCATTCACATCCTTACATACGCAGATGCCTCCCATTTGTCTGTGTGGTATGGGCTATAATGAGGGGGAAGTACAAAACATTAACCCTGTTTTACTGTAGCTGCCACTGGTGTGATATGCACATGTCACTCAGACACCTTTTGTAGTGTTGCTTCTGTCAACAGGCTACTGGTAGAACACTCCTGTGACAAACGAAGGTACATCTAGTATACTCAGTGTAGCTGGAACACAGTATGGGTGATGACGTCCTATGACCTGTCACAGGTATGCTATGCAGTGTGCAATCATCCATACTGTCATTTACATCTCTACTGCTGACATCTACATTGATAAAGGTTCATGGACTTGTAGACCATACTCAGCAGGGTAATAGTGCAGTGCCTCCCATTATGACTGGTGTCTCCACTTGTGGGTTGCAGTAGGTTTATATTATCCAACACCCTATCTGTATTGCATATTCATGCTCAGCACTTGTTCAGAACATGTAAGCACTTCATGAGCTACTAATTACTATAGCACCCATTCCAACTCATTTCCTACAAGTACACTGTTTGTCCTTACATTTCCAGCTTGCTTACAGTAAAACAGCTGTTGTACAAACTTACCTCACATATCTTGTGAGACATGGTTGAATATACAGACATGTCCAAGTGTCAATTACCAGTGTTATTGCCTTTCTATATGATGAATATGGCAAACATGAGGCAATAGAGCAATTGTCTCATGCACACAGTCAATGCTCACCTCCCAACATACGACACTACAGCCTGTGGGAGATGCACATATGTAGCCATGCTGGGGGTAATACTCTCTCCAACCCAGACTGAACCTGACATTCATGTGGGGACATTAAACATTTGCAACACACCCCACTCATCACATAGTCTCACTAGATCTCCACCACCACAGGCCACACATAGTATGACTACGACATTTGCAGAACCTCTCCATACTCTCTGTGTAGGCAACAGAGGCAGCCCCCATCACCAAACACAACACCAATTACTTATAGCCCACAGACTCATGTGTGCCCATCAATTACAGCCAATAGGGTGTTATAACATACCCAGCACACCAGTCATAGGTGACTCTGTAGGCGGTCACACTGATGTCCCACTCAGCAGGCTACACAAGGCGTTAGTCGCTCACATCTGGCTGTCGGGTAACAGGATCCGCAACATAACCTATGAACCCATGCCACACCTCACCATGTACAATTTGACTGTCATTCTCCATGTTAGTGGGACTGCCCTGAGATGTAACTTCCTGGACTACATGTACAGGGACATGCAATAGCTCTCCGGTCTTGTAGCCCAGAAGGTATCGCCCTAGCCCTGAGAAGCATTCTGCATTCATCCAGACTGATACCACTGTACAACGACTGAATGTTTCACTTCAACAGTTGCCTATGCTTCTGCTGTCATTCCACAGGCATCCAGTATCTGTCTGCTTTGAATGACATGGTCAACAAAACACGATGCTTTGGCACAGATGACCTGCACCTGTCGGCCCTGGGATTACAGATAAAATGCAAGGCTCTTGCTGCTCCTATACTGCCTGTCTTGGACAGTTTCCAATAACATATTCACCACGAGAACAGGAACAGGCAAGCAAAACCTGGGGTAATGTTACTCAATGCTTGACATCTTCATCTCTAATGCACTCAGGTGAGGCACTCCTTATAATGGACCACTTCGATATCTCTGCAGTGACTGGGACCTGCCTCTAGGCTCTGGAGAGCACACCTGCATTGACAGGTTATACGCAGACCACACCTTTCAGTCATGTAACCAGGACCGGAACACCCACGGTGGAGGTGTGTCCATATTTCACAAGGATGTACACACCTCCAGGCTGGTTACTTAGCACAATGCATCAGAGGTAATCCACGTGCAACTAACTGTGGCCAGAACTGCTATACACATTGTAACTTGCTACGGATTCCACACCATACCCCATAGTTACTGGCCCTCATTTCTTGGTATACTGGACAGTAGGGTTCAGACAGGAACTACTGATGTGAGACTGACACTACCCCACACTTAACTGGGATACCTACTCATGTACCGACACATTAGGCCAACGCTTTCTGGGATTCATAACCTCCAATCAGCTGGATCAACCCATACACACCACCACCAAGGCCAACAATATCCTAGACATGGATATTACCAACATGTGACTGGTGTTCCACACCTGGGGTTATCCCCTCGTTGGTAGTTTCCGAATGTATGCTAATCACCCTTGTTATCCACATCCCGGCACCACACCCTTCACAGAATACAAAGTACAAGATTTCTACAAGGCCTACTTCAGACGTCTTATGACAGCAGTAGTAAACGTCATGACACCCATGCAGATGGACAATGTACTTACAAATGCTGAAACATACACCACTGCACTTCATTAGCACTTATACGACTGCATGGATCATGCTATCCCAAGCAGAGCCATGATGGTACCCAGCAGATAACGGACGCCACTCTGGGGGTCCAGTTCCATGGACATAATGTACAACAAAAGGTGGAGGCTGTTGCAAAGTAGAGTACAATCCCATGGGTGGGGTAGCCCACTGGTCAGCCTCAGTAGGAATCCGGGATCCCTTATCACATCCTCGAAAGCTAGCTACATAAATATTACTGCAACACATTCCAAGGACTACCACAAAGCATTATGGAGGTATGTCAGTACTCGATGGCAATACCCACATCTGCTCTGACATATGACGGTTAGGCAGGAACATTACAGAACCGACTGATATTGGCAACATCCTGGCAGATAGGTTCAATGCTAACTTTGCACCCTCTCACTCCCTACAGGGCCAAAATCTATACAGGAACAATGCAGAGTCCCTGTGGTCACAACTATGCAGTTCCAACCTGCACTCTCTAAGGCCTGGAACAGAGACTCCATGTGACCGTCCAACATCCCAGGCTGCGATTTACACAAACCTCTGAATGACATGGCTCCCCACTTGGCCACCAGATTCACTAATAGCCTTGTATAAGACATTGTGGCCCCTGAATGGCACACAGCAACAGTTATCACACTCCACACAGGTGGCACCACAATGAACCAGAGGGACTATTGCCCTATACACCTGACTGGACTGTTCTGCAAGGCTATGGGGCACATCTTCATGGAAGTCATTCACAGAGACATTGGTGGGCTCCAGACCTCTGATGCCACCCAGATTGGATTTGTTAGGGCCAGATCATGGCTCCTAAACCTGGTGGACTCCTTTGATACAGTTACCAGGGTAGTTGATGACGGTAAGGGGGTCCACACAGCCTACCTTGTCCTCTCATTGGCTTTCAGCACCGTTCTTCATTCTGGTATTGACAACATACACATCCACCTGCACATCGACCCCTACGTTTCGAGATGTTATGCAAAGTGGCTCACGGACAGGACCCACACAGTGAGCGTAGCATACCATAGTACCTACTGTAATTCAGTTACACTTGGCGTACCACAGTCCTCGGTCATTGGGCCCCTCATGTTTGGTATATGCTTCCCTGAGGTACAAGCTAGCACAGAGGGACTTTCCCTGAATAGGTTTCCAGGTGACTGCAAACAAGGAGCCATGATTGATCCACCAGCTGATACAGACACCCTCCATAAGGGTGTCACTGTGACGGATACCTGGTGTCAATAACATGGCCTCAAGCTGCATGACACAAGGTGCATAGACATCCCCTTTGGATTACACCAATCACCCACTGACTATCACATAGGTGGTAGTCCCCTACATACATGTGACATTATACGGGATCTTAGTACACACGTATATAGCACCCACTCCTTTGATAACCATATTGCCAGTGTGGCGTGGATATCCTTCTACGTGGCCACCCTTATCTGTAATGGGTTTGTAGCTGGAACAAAGGCACCCAGTGTACCTCTATACTCCTGACATATGACACATGTCCAAGGGTACAACACCCCTTTTGGGGTGTACCTTACAGAACAGCAACAGCTTTACATACCACAACATTAACACACCATGAGGATTATTGACCTCTGAAGGATGACGTATGCAGCACAACTACAGACACCACAACTGTACACATTTGCATACTCAGGGGTGACCTCTGTTGAACATACAGGGCCCATGTCACAGCAATATTGATGGATATACTCCACATAAGCAACGTAAGCAAAAGCCACTGAAAGCAACATGCTCATGGATATGTACACAAACGCAACAATGAGTGGGACGTGCTTGAGGGATACATTCCTGAACCAGACACTCACCATGCTTTGGAACATGATTCCTATGTACATCAAGCAGGGCCCCTCACTAGCACTCTTCATGAGATACCTCGATGGGTGGATGGGAGACACACATGTACTCCAGGGATCACTGCAGTGGCTGTACTGTACACAGGTTCAGGTAACAAATAGCTCTGCTGTTCACAGACACAGGACACTACCCTAGGTAGGTGCCACCGGTGAAAACACTGTAGTTGGGTTACTAATGGACTTGGCCAGACAGCATAGTACCTAACTATGAACCTGTGAAGCTATTACATGTCCTTTGTGCATGGATAATTGAGTAGCTCTTCCATTTCAATTAGCTATCATGCTGTTACAGTGTCCTGTGACTACAAGCCATATGTATCCTGTTATTGTGTATTGTACATGCCAACAGACATACCTTTTGCTTGCATGATATAACAGTTATGTTGTGTAAAATATCTGACATATCTACCTACAATACTGTGCATTACACATATTTTAAACATTATCCCATAATGCAAAGCATACTTGCACAGCAGGACCACCTTAGGCATGTTATTCTCGTTATATGCCCATACACATGCCTACTGTGGCAGCATATCAACATATACTATCCCCTGCTATGGCACGTACTTGTTGGGCAAACCCTACCACTGATGGTGGGTGGTGTGGAATTGTTGTGTTTAAAGCCCTCATGTAGCATCCCTTGTGGTGTATGAGATGTTTATCTTGTGGCCCACAGCAGGACACACAATTTCTACAAGCGTTACTATGCTCAAAAATACATCACTACATAATACCTTTTCCCACATTATGCATTGCGTACACTTTAATTAATACAAAACAGGCTCTACATACACTAACATACTGAGTGTTCTACATACCTTGTTAGCGTTCTGAGTCTTCGTAAATATCTCTCTTTCACCTTTCCTGTTTAAACGGTTCTGTGGTATGAGCATACGGTTTGAATGTATGGCAAGGCATCCTTATATACGTAGATACCTGTAACATGTGGTATCCTGCCACCAATTGGTGTTCCTGAGTAAATTATTACATGCACATCAGCTGTGCAGCTACTCCATTCACCAATTACGTGGCAACAGTGGGGTATAATTGAATTCTCCACTTGGGCGTTGCCCTTTTGTCCTACCTTTGGGGAGACGGCCTGTATGTGTTTTGTTGTGAGGAATTGCAACTGCTATTTGGAGAGACACGGATATTTTTAATTCATGTACCCCGTGGATTGTGTGCAACGGCTAGAGTATGTGGTTCTACATGTGAGTGTACCTGTCATGTCAACCGTCTGATAAGGGACTATTCCAAACAAAACCTGTAACATCGCCATCTGTTCCATTATACAACAGCTACGATTTCACATAGCGCCATTACAAATGTGTCTCTCACAAGGTATGTTAATGCTTCTGCAGATGTAATTGAGTGAGTGGATGTTTGTGATGTTATTACAGTCTGTATTGCAATTGTTTCGGGTGTGGGGGAGATGTAGGTGGGTGTACATAGCATATACAGGTTTGTGGGGACTGCATTTCTACATATTCCATATGTGTGTGTGGGCTCCTTCCCTAATTGAAGACCTATCATTTAGTAGACTAAAACTTTGGTTGTTGCAGGCTTATACATTGAGCCATTGTTAATTGGTTCCTATATAGCATGCAGGTGAGGTTGATTCTTCAATACCTCCGGAAATACATCGATATGTAAGGGAATGTTACTAAATGACAGCTGTCTCGTGTATTTCTGTCACAGATATTTGCACTCATTGCAGTTGTGTTGGTGACTGAAACTTTTTGGCATGGCTTGCCACCTTTTCAAATGGCTATAGTGGGACATTTGCAGGACACACATCGGTGTTTACAGGCCGACACATACCCACGGTCAGTACACAGGATAGAATGTACTTTTATCCTAAATACATACTTATTCCTGTAGCACTTTAGCTACTTATCATGTTTCTTGTAACATTTATGTATTTTAGATACTGGAATAACTATTTAATGCAACTATTACATAATATATGGGACATAATTATGTCCTACAATCTCGGACATTTGCCCTTTTTAATATTTGTTGTCAGGACACAACTGCCCAAGGAGGGGCTGTCCCTCTTAAACTGGGACAGGTGGTAACCGTATGCCTACGGCCAGCTATGACCACACCTACCTTAATGATCTACCTCTGAGTTAGCACTAACAGACACACAATGTAAATATACACACACAGACACATTACAGTCCCACGGAAATGCACATGGCACCCTCAACACACACTTACACAGACTACAGCAATCACAAACTCAGTTGAAGACAGTACCTACCTGGACCGCAGCACCGGCAGTGATAACTAAATGTCCCTTAACATCGTGATAATATTACTTGCGGTTCTAGTGTTCCGGTACTGTGGTCTTTCGGTCTTTAAGCCTCGTGATTACGAGTGTCGGTATGCAAAACATTTGGTAGTTGTCAGTATCCTATTTATTTGTACCTCCATGGTTGTGTACATGTCGTTGACCTATCTATATATTTGCAGATATAGGTGAATCCATACATATCGACATATATCTCTCTATCACCCTATCTCTATTATATATATATATATATATATATATATATATATATATATAGAGAGAGTGAGAGAGAGTGAGAGGGAGAACACACCTTTCGTTGTGTACATGGCGGTGTATACTGTTTCCTGAACTCCGCACATTTGTGTTTTAACCTGTCACAATACACACCTGCCATTGGTACATCTCAGGTAGCTTAGTGTTAGGTGATTGTGTACATGATTGCGTGTTCTACTCCTGGCAGTGGTCGTTTTACCTTTCAGAGCAGGCACTATTTGTACAGGGGTGAATAATGCTAGTTTCACCTGTTCTGGACATTGTTGACCGTGATCTGCATGATATTCAGCAAAGCTTAGCCCTGTTTCGCGTATATCCATACAGTCATGTTTAAACGATGCTTACCAGCACTTGCCAATGCATAAACCTGCTAACATGTGCTAAACCTGATCTGATGACCTGCATCCAACATTAATTATTCGTGCCTTCGGGATTACGAAACGGCCCTTGCAGGACGTGGAACCGGGAATATGCACGACAGTCAGTGCATTTACCACTTGGGCATCTGGGATTTGTACACGTGTTATGGTGTTTTGTATGTGGACTGTACTACGGCTGTTACTCCATACTGCAATCAAATGTGTAACTCAGTTAGTTTACATATGGATGAGACCTATTAATGGTATGTCCAAGTGATGTTTAATGGATGTGCTCCAGCATTGGGAATCTATGTCACAGAGAGCCACACACTATAATGTGCTACATCTTCACACAACCATAGGTGGAGCATGCTGGGGTGACAGATACCTGTCATGGGTACCCCCCATGCATTGCCACTACATCCCTGATTACATTATATGGAGTCCCTCATTAACACACCAGGGAATCCATGCAGAGTGTGTGGGGAACAGTGATTACACACATGGATCCCGCAATTGGTTCTGCTCCACTGAGGGACAGTTGGTTAATCAATGTGGTGGTGACAGCAGACACTGTTTGCCTCGGTTGATGAATGGCCTCTGACAATCGGACATGTACCTACCGATGTACCTAGGCACCTATACATACAGTATCAACATATGCTGTTAGTTGTGTGTACTGTTCAGTTGTTGACTTTCCTTGTTCCAATAGCTGTTGTGTGTGCAATGGTTGAGTGCTGCCTATGTAGGATTTACACAGTAGGCCACCTATACATTACAATTTACAGCTGGTCGTGTGTGTGTGCCATCCAGTTTACTGAGTGTGCAGGTGGAGAGGTGTGTCAGTCCGTAGGGGCGTACACTGTCAGTGTATGTGCTATACGTTCCCTCTTTGCCAAGGCATGGGCATATTGGGCGTGCCTCCGTCTGCCTACTGGGGCTGGCACAGGGTGTTCGTGGTCTGAATCCCTCTGTGCCTGTGATGGCCTTGGCAATTGTGGTGGGCTGTGAGGGCCTTCACCATTATGTCCCTGCTGCAGCTGTTTCTGTAGCATGGCACATACTATGAAGATGTGGGCACATGTGCCTGGAGAGTACTGCAAGGCTCCACCAGATATGTCCAAGAAACGGAACCATGATTTCAACATCCCAAACACATGCTCTATGATGATTCTGGTTTGTGCATGTGCCTCATTATGGTGTTCTTGCATGGGTGTGTGTGCATTTCTGATGGGAGTGCATAGCCAGCATCCCCACAAGGTGGCCATATGGGATGTCCCCCCTGACAAATACCTGATACAGCTGTGAGGCATGCCAGATGTGGGAGTCATGGTAGCTTCCAGGGCTGCCAGCACACACATCCATGATAATGCCCTGGGCATTGTACACGACCTGGCAGTTGATGGAGTGGTATCCCTTGTGGTTTATGTAGTGCCTACCATGCTCACCGGATGGTGACTTGATATGTATGTGCGTGCAGTCTATCACACCCAGTACCTCTGGGTAGTGTGCCACATGGTGGAAGAGACGCATATTGCTGGCCAACTCCTCCTGAGTTCGGGGGAAGTATATATGCTCATTGGTATGTGGTAACATGGCATCCAGGAACTGGTGTAGTACCCTGGATGCTGATGCCTGTGAGATCCCCATTATATCTCCAGTTGGCCTTTGAAAGGTACCTGTGGCTAGTATTCTCAAGCTTACACATACCTTCGTGTCCACTGGGATGGGTTCCCCTCTGTTGTTTCTGTATCTCAGGCGTGGCCGGCACAGCTCAACTATTTGCTGTAAGATGTCCCTGTCCACCCTGTAACGCTCTACTATCTCCAGATCATGTAGCCCGTGGTAGGTTACCCTTGGTCTGAACACTCTTCTCCTCCTCCGGGGCCTGCGGTGGTTGTCAGCATCATCCTCCACAACACCTTCAGTCTCTAACACATGGTGATGAATCACAGCTATGGCAGCTCCCAACATGTACATTGTAAAAGTTCCCCGTCTGTTTACACCGACGGTGCAGTGTTTGGGAATACACAGGTGTGTCTGAGGTGCCTTCACACTTTATACTATTGTGCTTTGAACACTGATGATGTCATAGGGTGTGTATGTACAATCGGAGCTACAGGGTATCTTATATGTTTTACCACAAGGTACTGCTATTGTGGTGCCTTTGGTGTTGAATTACATTTAGCTGCCATGCATTACCTCTTGCCCTTCCCTTAACATTTCTTAACATTTCCCTTCCCATTTTCTGGCATGCATCCAGCAGCCTGCTTTCTTTTGTACTTTCCAAAACCTGGCTTATCTTGCGAAATGTGTTCTATGGCTGATCCACTGCAGGTTTGCTTTTCTCTGCGGTGACAGTTCTCTTTTCTTTGCAATCCGACACCTCCCCTATCCTGTACTGCAGGTTGCTGCGAGCAGACTTGTTAACTGCCGTCGATTGCCCGCTGTGAGTTAATAGGTGTTAGTTGCTCAGTTGTACTCCAATTACCCTACTGTGGCATTTCCTTATTTTCTTCCCCTAACCTTCCTGTTTGAGCTATGGTGTGCGGCGCGTGCATCTGCTTACTGGGTTTCGGGCACGTTTTCATCCATGTACACATGCGCTTTTGGGCACCATATGTGCTCTCAGCTAAACGATGCTATACCTACATCCCCATCCCTATCCTGTGGCTTTGCTTAGCAATGGACAGCCTGGATTTGCATTGCTCCAATGTGCTTACAGCTACAGTGGCACACTCCACTGCTGATGTCATGTATACCTCCAAACCACTCCTTGGTGTTGTAGTGCTGTGCCGTATGGTACATCCTTATTTCGGCGGGACGTTTGTGATTCACTATTACTTGCCTCATTTGCATAGCATTGACTACTAATTCATAGTTACCATGCCGAACACTGTCACAGACCCTTAGCAACCCTTGCAGCTTGGTTGTGGTGTACCATGCATACCATTGAGTATTATGGTGAAATCATGATTTGTATTACATTGCGATTTTATGACATTTGTATATATTTTCCTTGTGTTCCCGTTTGCGCACACATGCCCTGCGGTTGTACTTTGCGTTACTGTGGACATGACATTAAATGTTGTTTTTTAGGTGTTGTGCATCTTTTCCTATGCCATTGGCTGTATATTTTGTAATACATGAGTCTGGTCTGCTTTCATAGCTCCGATGTTCTGTTTGGCAAAATGTAAACCGTTTTTTTTTTGGTTTACATTTCTGTAGGCTTACGCTATGCCTGCACCACTTTATGAATCACTATGTACCTTCATTTGCATGGTGCAGTACTGCGCATGGGGTGATTAGCATACCTGAGCCGAGGGCTCCGCAGATCTGGCGTACACTGGTAGTGCACGTGGAACTGGATCATACCTGAATTGCTCGGCAGCCATATTTGGCATTATACCGCCTATGCTACGCCTGCGCCTGGCGCAAGCTTCATGAATCCCGGGGAAGGTCTGAAGTTTTTCTTTCCAGTACAGTAGATTCTGTACCTGATATCCCGTCTGTCCCAAATGCTTTACCCTTTTCCTTATTTATTTGTAATCCTACTTACCTAAAGCCCTTTCTATTCCCTCAAATAAATAAGCCAGTAACTGTTTATTCTGAAAAGCTAGCATTAAATAATTTGCATAAATTAATAATTGTGAAATTTCTATCCCTTAACCAAATATTGTCCCCCCCTAAAAATTTCAAATCTGTGTACTTAATTACAGCATTCATCACCAGGAAAAAAAGAACTCCAGTTAATGGACATCCCTGCCTAATTCCCTTCTACATTTTGATGCCAGTACCATCCCAACTGTTTATTACCAATGACACTACTGTTGGCCTAATGTATACTGTGCATATCAATCTTTACATTTTGATACCAAAGCTATACTCTCATGATATTTCCCATACTGGCCTGTGCTCTAATCTATTACAGGCTTTTGTTACATCACATACCAAAATTACCCCTACTGTTCTTGCCTGTATTTCATACACTATATGTTTATTTAACAATAAAAGTTCCTTAATTATTTTACCTATAGAGCCATGCATCCCTATTATCATATATCTATTAAAACTCTCTCTAATGCTTAACTGTAGAACTTTAATCAATATTTTGTAATCTGTATTGCATAGAGTGATATGTCTCCAGTTTTTGATAACCAGTTTATTACCTATCTTCCATTAAAACGTTATAAAAGTGCATTCTTTTGATCATTATCAACTGCTAAAGTGAGACACTCATTCAGATATCCAAATGTACATTTTTTTGCATCGCCCATGGAAATATACAAACCATAAGGGAGCCCATATTTTCCTGGAAAGCTGTCTTTATGTACCTGTCCTAATACCATGTTAAGCCCATCTAGTTCATTTTTTCTGCCTATGATTTTTTTACTCTACACCTATCCTTTCTAAATACCAATATCTTAACTCTTCACAGTCCTTGCATTCATATAACTTCTCCATATATTTTGCTGCAATAATCATAACATTTTATTTACCCTTTTTCTAGCCTAGTGTCATTAAACAGACTATAAATAATATTCTTATTAACCCACCCACCTAGAAAAGGTAATATCTCTTCTTTTTTTTTCCTTTTAAAAATATCTCTGTCTATACATTAATGTCTGTACTCTTTGTTTATTTTTTCTTAAATTTCACTTTCTCTCCTTAGACAATCTGGACTGCATCTTCTTTTTTCGGCTTTTTCCCGGTTAGGGGTTGCCACAGCGGATCACCTGTCTGCTCATGATTGGCAGTGGAGTTTTACAGTGTCGAGTTGCCAGCCCGGCACCAAACCTTCCACAGATGGCACACACACACACACACACACACACACACACACACACACACACACACACACACACACACACACACACACACACAAACACACACACACACACACACACACACACGCACTCACACTTAGGGCCAATTTAGAGTGTCCAATCCACCTACTGCATGTCTTTGGGATGTGGGAGGAAACCGGAGCACACAAAGGAAACCCACGCGACCACAGGGAGGACATGCAGACTCCGCATAGAAGGCACCCCAGCCGAGGATCGAACCAGAGAACCTCTTGCTGTGAGGCGACAATGCTAACCACCTTGGCCGCCCCTACAATCTGGACTGCATATTTCTACTAAATATTCATATTTCTGAGGAAAAGAAATAGCATTCCTATTCACAAAATATATATTCTTTTTAAATTTGTCTTTAAATCCTACACACCAATCAGTAAAGGACACATAAAAATCGTTCTTGGTTAAATGCTCTTCCCATTATGTTTTCACCCTGCTTTGCCAAAGTCCTTCCTTCACCCATTTAGCTTTAAGTATTTTAAGCGTGTCCCTATCACAAGATTTCCTTCTTCATCACCCTTATAGCACAATAATCAGAAAAGCCAGTCAATTATTTTGCTTCCTGATACTTTTTGTAACCTCTCTGAAAATTAAAAAAAGCCTATCTTGGTCTGTCATTCCCCTGTATAATATATATATCCTTCATCATGATCTAATTTCAAATTGTCTATTATTGAAAGTTGCTTACCTATTCTGACCTCTTTGGTTGGGTTGTGTTTTGTACATCTTATACTAAAACTTGAACCACCTGCTACTACAGTTGGTAAGCTGACTACTGTATATGCCTCTTCATCCTCCAGGAGGCTCCATCTCTCCTCATATTTTCCACCATTAATCCCCTAACTTATTGTATTATACGAAAGAGCAGTACTGGTAGAGTTTTTAGTTGAATCTACAACAGAAGCTGCCATTGAGAAAGAAATAATTAGTACAGCATATAAAATATTGCATGATAACTATAAGAATCAATCAGAGAAGGTTAGAAAGTATTGTGAAGAGAGACTGGATAAGCAATTCAAAATGAAACAATGGGAGGATATATGTATATATATGTTTCCCAAATATGTAACAAAACCTAGAAGATTTAGGATTTTTACTTGGAAATGTTTACACAGATATTTTTATACTCTAAATAGACTCCGGAGAATTTTTCCTCAGTTAGATAGCAAATGTTGGAGGTGTGACGGAGAAGAAAGAGATAATTAGGAACATATTTTCTGACTGAGTTGGTGCCCTTTAAGGATTCCCTGAGGGATGTACTGTTAGAAATTCTGGGTGCACAGATTGGTGTGACGAGGGAGATGATTTTTCTGAGCTATGATACAGGTTTGGAATTGCCTAGACATGGTAAGGCCTTACTGTCTCCAATTATGATGGTTGCCAAAAAAGCAATTACTAGAAAATCGAAATCAAAATCTAAACAAAATATGTTATTAGAAGTAGTGAATATAGTAGCAGAGATAAAACAAGTGGAATTGAGATCTTTAGAAATAGGTAGAAGCAAACTACAGAGGAAAAATGGGAATTGTGGGAACAATACATACAGGGGAGGAATGAGGTTTAAAAGAAGGGAGGACTTAAATGAGCTATGTAATGTTTTACTGAAAACGATTGAGTAGATTATAAGTGATGTATAATGTTTGCAACTGGGAGTGTGTCAGTATGATTTGTGATGTAAAATGCTTGCAACTAGGATTTTGTCAGTGTGGTTTGTTTTCATTTATATAAATGTATGATTGCTTATGTCATAAGTGATGGTTTAATAAAGATGTTTCTTGTTTAAAAAAAAGGTCCGGAATCGAAAAATGTATGTATTGTTGCTTAGGTTATATGACATATAGCAGTATATGTGAAGCACAATGTTTGTTAATTTTAACTTGTTAATACAGTTTGATTACTTTTATATAAATGTAAATGTGCCTGTGTCACAAGTGATAATTCAATAAAGGTGTTTAAAAAATCTTTAATTGTAAAAGCATACTGTTTATAAAGGAAAGCAATACCTGAACAGATCTCAGTCACTGTCATCCAAATAATCCCCCACACACACACACACACACATCAGATTGCTCTCTTTCCCAGTAAGAGCACAGTCTAGGAGAATTATACAATCTTAATATTTTTAACTACTGTAATTCGTCTACATTCACCCTTAATGCTGTTAACATTCAGAGATAAAATAGAAAATTTGATCATTGGTTTTTACTTTATTCTTTCTACATATGCCTTTGAGGTTTTTTTTTTCCATTTGTGGACTCTGCTACCTATAGTACCACATTTTTATTCTCCTGCCTCCTCAGTGGCCTCAGTGCTTATGGCCCCCCTTCCTCATTTTCAGCAGGGTCCTGTCCTTTATCACTGTCCTCTCATTTAAATTCTTCTAAAGTAGTAGTTAATGACCGGCAAACATTTTTTCATGTCTCTATGCCTAGTACATTAATTTTGCTTTGTTCTTCTACCCCATAAGAAGCCCTATAAACATCTTCTTTATACAGCTTTATTTGTGTCTTTTCTTACTGCTCTTCTCCTTGCATTACAGGACAAAGTTTCTGCTGCTGCTGACAGTCAAAACACACCTTCATCACTACACACTGCGATACAATATACATTCTTTAACTGTATGTCCTTTCATACCACATTTATTGCATCTTTTGAAGAGACAAACATTTATTGAGTGGTCTAATTTCCCACAAAAGAAAAAAAAAACCTTAGGCTGGCCACCATAATGCAAAACCTCTCTAACATTGTTTACAACACAAACACTAGGTAAGTGAACAATAGCATTTTGTACATTTTTTAATGTTATCCCTGCTTCCTAGCCACCATTCTAAATACTCCTGTCATTATAACATCGTTGTTTTACATCCAAAACAGGCTGTCATTCTTTTTCAAGATAATTTTTACATCCATATGTTCAACATCAATGCTGCTAAATTACAAAAAATATTTTTTTTACCTGAAAAGAAAAACTGGAAATACCAGTCCTTATAAATTTCATAGACCTGTTGTTTATAAAAAGCCCCACAACTTAAAGGACACTTCATGTATTTTAAAATGAATGTCAGCAAACCTTTCATTTCCTATCTGAATGATAGCATGTGAATCCATAGGAAAAAAGACTAAAGGCATAACAATATAATCCCACAGATTTTATCTATTTCTTGTCCATTTCTTGTTCTGAAATGAATTACAGATTTAGTTATATGTGAAAAATCTGTTTTCTTTTTGTAATCCCCAAATTCTGCTGCAGCAAATGCATAAGTTAAGTTTTGGTTGTGTTACTGAGTGACTTTTTGATTCACTCTGCCTTTCTTCTGTTTCCTTCCCAACCGCTTGACCCTCCACATCATATGTCTCAGCATTCAAACCCAAAGTATGCCTGGGATTTGTGGTTTCTGATGGTACACACAAATACTCTGCTCTGGAAATCACTTTTCCATTAAATCCCCCAGTATAAAGTAAACTCATCTGCTGGCTTCTGTGATGTCATTGAAACCAAAACTTCATCTTGTAATCCTCCTGACTGTACTGTAAAAAGGTCAACCATTTCACCATTTTTTTTTACTTAAAATTACTTTTGCACTGTGTGCAGACACAGCCTCAGCCATGCCTGTTTTGTCCACCATCTTGGACTCTCCCATTGCAAAGAGTAAGGTAAGTTCCCTAGAAATTTATCCTAGTTAGTATGAATACCACCTTGGATCATCCCTGAAAAGAGGTCCTTGGCCTAGTGGGACTAACCTGGTTAACATAATATAAATAAAATAAAGATTGTATATATATATATATATAATTGCAGTTTATGCAGTTTATCATATACATGTGCATCCATTAAAAATACATTAAAACATATCATATCAGTGAAAACTGGTTGCAAAATGTGGGGGGCTATGCCCCCACACCCCACAATGTGGGGGGCTGTGCCCCCATACCCCCTTAACTTTATATTCTCACTCCAGGGTCGCACTGCAGTAGGGCAGGGGCTAAATATCATTTTCGACCAAACGTAATTCGACCGAATGTGCTTTCAGTCAAATGAGGTTTCAGTGACATAGGCTGCCTGAAATCATTTTCGACCAAATGTAATTCGACTAAAAGCAGTAGACCCATATATATATATATATATATATATATATATATATATATATATAGATCTATATCAAAATAAATTATCATAATGTCAAGTTGCAAAACGTAAAGATGGAAACGATAAACGTTTACATTCACAAGCATCCAGATCATTGTAAATTTCCCCCTGGCAAGTAAACAATCAGCCAACAAAACTTAAAAAAAAAACAAACTGAAGCAAATAAAACCCGCCCAACTCCGATATATCACTACAGTGGAGAAAAGGGCAAAGTTCACCACATTGGCCAACTGACTCCTTTCGCAGTGAAAACTTACAATGATATGGACATTCGTGAATGTAAACTTTCATTGTTTCCGTCTCGATGTTTTGCAACTCGACATTATGGTAATTAGTTATCTTGACATCTATCTATCTATCTATATATATATATATATATATATATATATATATATATATATATATATATATATATATATATAATGTGTACATATATTTATACATTATATCCGTATATCTCTGTTCCTATTGTCTTTTTTTGCTCATGAGAAATGTGAGGTTTGCAATTACTAAAATGTAGTCTAAACCCACACTGTGACCCTCATGATGAAAATGGGTTTAGAAAATGAATGAATGGATGGAAGTATGGATGGATGGATGGAGGATGGTCTAATTATTCCCCAAAACGCATTTGACTTTAGCTGCCAGAAATTAATGTATTCATTTTAATTAACATCCTCACACTATTGTGATGCTATTGTGATGCTATTTTACATGGTCCTTCTTCTTCTGCTGTGATCATACTATAAGTTTGTTGCCTTTCTTATCATAGAACTTACAAACAATTTCTTTTCTTTTTCAGTTGTTTTTTAAACAGTCCTTAGGTGCAGCAAAAACATGTAATCTCCATTATAATTCTTTTAATTACTGAATTCTACAGTGGTGTTAGATGGAGAATATTGCCAATGATATTGTATGTGCTATAATAATTGGTGTTTAGTTTCAATAAGGCCTTTTATCACACTTAAAAAAATTTGTAATGTTGCTGTTAGCTATACCTTATTACCAAGGGATTTAACTCACCAACTTCCACTGTAGTTTTTTTTTTTAATTTCTCCTGTAAGTTGAACAAGCTTGTGACTCATTTTTTAAGTATCTAATGATACTGATGTTTATGGCTTGTACCCTTATTGGTGTGGATACCATAAAAAGCATTGTAGATATTGCAGTCATTTTCCAGACTCTTTCATATAGCATTCTTTTATTAGTTAGCTGTCTCAGCTACCTTAGCACCTCTGTTTTTTCATGGAAAAGATGATGTACATCACCATGTTGCCCTACCCTGATAGCCCACTTGGGTGGATAATTAATTAATATCGCTGTAATATTATCCAAGAAACCAGATTTGTGCCTTAATATGTTAACTATGTCTCACATCTGGGAATATTTGTGTGATGTCAGTTAAAACTGACAGTGTGTCATTTGTACACAAAAGCATTTTGTATAAGCAGATGTGTGGCCAAAACCATAACTCTTGTCACTTGACTAATGGTATTATCTTGTGGCTGTAATTACTGCTGAACAATAAAAAATGTAGGCTTCTTTTTCTGGTCCACTCGCAGCTCTTACTGTGTAAGCTGACCTAAACTATTCTTACACTTATTACCTTTGTATAGACCATATAACATAGATTCAGACATCCATACTTGATTCCCACCAACTTGTAGTGAGACTGCCTCCATCTTCTTTATTTCTTCTTTTCTTTTCTTTTTTCCTTGTATCAGTATAACTTTATGAGGAACTTTCAGATAGACAAATACTGCAATGAAGTCCACAACAGCAATAAGTATCATTCAGAATCCTGAAATCAGAAATGCCATTCTAATTTGAATTTAAAAGAAAACATGTATTTTTATAAAATATTCAGAATAAAGGCCCCATAATAGTAATGTTCCATTTCAGCATGCTCTTATATTTTCCCCCTTTCAGGCAGTCACTTTATATAGCCTCTGTGACTTGACAGGAGACAAGCAGTCTGCTTCTCTTAGGCCTGTATTATACTTCATTTAATACTTCTCTCAGGAAATAACTGGATTCAGTAACCAGCATTTTTTCTAATATGCTGACTACTTAAGGTTAATCTTCTCTTAATACAGTGAATTATTCTGCTGTTGTAACTTACATTCTGCAAGCAGAACTGATAAATATAAAGAGTTGCTTCTAGAAAAGACTTCATTGATGTAAGTTTTTTTTTAACTTTGGTGTATGTTAAGTTTCTTGGATGGAGGCCACACAGTTACATTACAAGACAATTTTGAATCATGCTCATAGTTAAGTACTTGCAAATGTTTAAATAATGACTTTCTCACATGCTTTCTATTTTTCAGTTATCGTTCATGGTTGGTCATCAATTTTGTTGATAAGCAAGCAAACTTTAGCTAAGAAAACTTGGAGAAGAACAGACAAATGGATAAAACATTGAAAAGCAAAGAATTCTGACTCCCCAAAGATTTTAAATATATTTAAAAACACATATTTATTGCACCAGTTATATATCTTTCCTTAAGCTTTGACAGAGTGACTGGCTTAAAACCAGATACCACAGGTGATAAACTTATATACCAGTTAATCCATATTCATTAAAATAGAACTACATATTCCAAATCCATTAAATTGTGTGTATTAAAGGTTATTATTAATGTCACATTTATATCCATGCTTTCATGCTGACATTTTCTGCTTTTCTACTCTAGAAATGCAGTTGTATCCTATGGTTTTAATGTAAGTCATTATATTTAGCATCTTTCAAAAAATGTGATTCACTCTATCCATTTATACATATTTAATCCCAACCATTTCTGTTGCCTACTTTTTTGGGGGGATTTCTACTTCAGTTTCCAAAGGCCTGAAAAATAGCCATTTTGATCCTGTTTCTAAACATGCCCAGCAATGAAGAGAAGTTATTTAATTTTTAGGGAAAAAATTACATATTTGTCTTTTTTTTGACTGACTGTGGTTACCACCATCTAAAATCTAAAAATATACCAATATCCTAAATCTATAATCTATTTTCTGGGGGTGTTATTTATGTCACATTTCTCTGTGTTCCACAAAGGTATAGCAATTTTACAGGTTCTAAGGTTCAGAGATTCTTACTGGGAAGGGAGTTTGGGTGACTGTATAAAGCCTAGGCATGCAACCTGCAAAATTTAGTGGGTGGATTTACCACCCTACCTAATAAGGGCCCCAGGAGTAAAATTTTGGGTAGCCATCCAATTGTTATGGCTGAATTTGTAAGAGACCGTTGTGTTACATTGTTTGACAGGGAAGAGGAATGTCTCTTCAAGAGGTCCTGTTTATATGGTGGTGGAGGCCATGGCCTTTGGAGTGAGTACTTTTATTATTACCAGTATTTCTGAGGTGGATAAGGTCTCATAGGACAGAATCTTTCATAGCCCCATAGATAAGCAGAAATCACCACATAGTATAAGTTAAAGAAAAGAGAGATGTTTTTTGTCTGTCAGTGTAGCTAGGGGAAGTTTGTACTCTGATTTTTGTGGTTAGAAAAAATTGCAGTCTTTCTAGCCTGGCAAGGTGTTTAGAGAGGTAAATTCTAAATGGTGTACTATACTCTATGATTATGACATGCTTGGAACCGAAGTTAAAACTTAATAATTAACTGGGCGAGATATACATATTACTTAAGAATAACTGATTCTCGAAACTGCAGGTCAGTTCTTTGTCAGTGAAGATACCTAGAGCTGTACTGGCTTGTCAGTCTTAAGAATATGGTAATCAACAGGGCAGACTTGTTTCCTAAATGCAGTTATACAACATTTTTTGGCATTAAGCAAAGGTCATGACAATACATGATGTGTTGGTTCTGAAAAGCATCCTATGGAGGATATGAGTGTTTGCTGGGGAGCCAGTAATACCCAGTTTACATTAATTTGCAAACCTGATTCGCTATTGATATTTGACATCTACTTTTACATTGGAGAAGTACATATTAAGAAGGTGGTGATGAGTTACCACCTGTTACATCACTTTTAGATGAAAAGATACATCAACTCTTACTGTGAACATTTGACTGGAGATCCAGTTTGCAACTCAGTGGTTGATATATGGGGGTGATGTTTGGACTAGTGAGTTTGCTGATGATGCCAGCATGGGGACTCATATAAAAGGCTGTAGCTAGGTATAGATAGAATGACCTTTGACAATTACATCCATTATATTTTTAAAGAAATCTAATAAATTGAGGAGACAGGATGTACTTTTCACAACACCAGATTAGATAGTGTCATTGGATTGTAGGTCATCAATTTAATTGTTTATGAAACCAATCAAGATACAGTCCATGATTTTACATGAAATGATGGTGAGGTGAGTAAAATTATAGTTGCTAGTGTCTGTAGTGTTACTACCTTTGTAGAGCAGACTAGAATAGCCATTCTACAGAAGTTAAGAACATACTCTGTGGAAAAATTAATGTTAGAAAAAGTTTAAGAAGGGATCATCAACATTCTGCTTTGTACTAATTAGGATACATCTTGGTATACTGTCTATGCCAAACTGCTGTAGTTTTTGGTTTTGAACAAAGCTTCTAGGGTTTGTCCATAACAATTTTTGAAGAAGGAAGGTTTAGTGATTCAAGGAAGAGTGAGAGCATAGAATTGATTATTATGGGTGAAACTATAACCAGATTTGTCAGCAAAGATGTTGCTATGGCATCATGATCAGAAAAGAAAGTGTCATTAGTCTGTAGCTCAGTGCAGTATTGAGTGTTATTTATAATACTCCCTAATATAGTTAAAAACAGCTGCATGGTTAGACTTGGAGTATATGGATATTTTCCTTTCATATCCCACCTTAGTCTTCCTAATGGCATGCTTCTTGTGGTGTAAAGGTGGGAATCTTTTATATAAAGAAGTAGCATTTCATGTTGTTATAAAATTTGTTAATTTGGGGTTTTGCCACAGGGGTTTGTTTTTAAATTTTCCATTATACATATGCCAAATGGGGATGGAGTTCTCTCTATTTTGATTTAGATGGATATAGAAAGTCAGAAATATTGGCAACAGTCTTAGTGAATGGATCAGTGTGTGTGTGTGTGTGTGTGTGTGTGTGTGGGGGGGGGGGGTAGGGATATTTTTGAAATTCCTCAGTTCCTCAGTCAGGGATATTAGGTTGCCATTGGAGCAATCTCTGAATATGACAGAGGTATTAGGCACGATGGCACTAGTTTTGTGGAGAAGAGGACAGTCTAGTGGTCAGGTTTAATCAAGGAGGGAATGTTGTTAGCAGCGGTACATGCAGAGGTAACATTTGTAAAGATGAAATACGTTGTCACCATTGGTGTGGATGTGGACTATTTGATGTGGGGAACTGGTAATGATAACATTGTGGAGACATGTAGGAATATTTGGTATTTGTTGAATAAAACTTCCATAAGTAGCTGATAATAATGTGGTAATTTGCTTTATTTAGTGTGGTTAAGATATGCAAGAGTTCCAGACTGGTATTATGAAATATATAGAGCAATGGAGGGGGGGAGGTAAATATGGATGGCCACCCAACTAATTTTAGATGGCATGAATGAGGGCTATGCAAAGTAGCCTGATATGAATGGAGTGCTATCAGTACATTGTAACAAAGTTTCAGTAACAATACATATATTTATGTGCCTGAGTGCCAGGAAGGCCTCTGGATTTTTATTCAGATTCCCAGCATAAAGCCATGCCACCTTAATGTAAGTTAAAGTGGAATTTGCTAGGCTGGAATATCAAACAGATGGATCTTGCCTAAAAACAGCACTGTGGAGGCAGAGAAGGTTGTGCACATAATGCAGACCCTCTTTGATAAAACATTATGACATTTTGATCAGTAGCAGCCATTATGACACACTAGACCCACCAAAATGACAGTAGTTAGTCAATTATTGAAGTCATTTATTTTGTTTTGGAATTGTGGCATCATTCTTGGAGATGGCAAGATACTGCTCAAGACAAGTGCCTTCCCTGCTTTCGATACAAGTATGGCTAGCTCAGCCATGTCTTTCTGTATCTTTCCTAAAGTACACTCCATATGGTCATTCACCCTAATGTGGACAACTACAAACCTTGACTTCATCTTTGCTTAGCCTGGTGAGTGGAACATCAGTATGTCTATAGAGTCCCCTATTATTAGGATATTGCCATGTGCCACAGTCTCGGGAGACCTTATGCATGTAGCCTTGTAGTCAGAGTGACACTTTTTAGGTATGGGTGAAGGTACAAGTGAAGATGCATTTGTGGGCATGGTACTATGTGGTTGGTGTTTGTCTAATATCTGTGAAGCCTGGGTAGAAACCTCTTTAAAACCACAGCAAAATTGGGTCTAATATTGGGTGGCTGTGATGTGATGTGTTGATAAAGTGTTTGCTAATATACATGGTGAGTGAGAGCCTAGTCTCCAAACTGAATAAGTATTTGCACCTCTCATAAGTTGCATCTGAACAGAATAAGAGCAAGGAGAGTCACAACGCTGCCTCAGAGTCCTTACTGCAAGCAGACTGGAAACATAAGGGGAAAAAGCAGGTTGTGAACCCATGTCATCAGGGACCAGTGAACAATCATGTAAGTTACTCTGAATTCAAAAGTGATTTATCTATTCCCTGCAACTTCACTATTACTAGTGCTGGTGCTTTTCAGGCTGTACACAGGCAGGAATCAATGTTCTGAACCATGAACAAAAACACTGCACTAATCCCAAACTGATTCCTGAGAAGTAGGTTCCAGGCTCTCCAGCAACCAGTTGTCTTCTATCAGATGTTATAATCTTTTCTACATTGTTCAGCAGCTCAGGACAATGGAGGACAGAGCTGCACAATGATCCAACATTTAGAGTGATCTGGTTTCTTCTAGAAATGCAATCAAAGCAACAGGAGAAGTCCCACACATACCACATAATCCGAAACAGCTAGGAATCAATGTCTATGTTTCTCCTCTCAACACTTGTAAACCTGTAGCACTAATCCCAAGCTGGTCCCCTGAGATGTAGGTTACTGCCCATCCAGTGGTCATCTGTCTCAAGCTAGGACCTGAGGTGTAGGTTACTGCCCGTTCAGTGGTCATCTGTCTCAAGCTAGGAAACAATGTCCCTCTCCTCCTTCTCTCAGCAGGAGCTAAACTGTAGTACTAATCCCAAGCTGGTTCCCTGAGATGTAGGTTACTGCCTGTCCAGTGGTCATCTGTCTCAAGCTAGGACCTGAGGTGTAGGTTACTGCCTGTACAGTGGTCATCTGTCTCAAGCTAGGACCTGAGGTTTAGGTTACTGCCTGTCCAGTGGTCATCTGTCTCAAGCTAGGACCTGAGGTGTAGGTTACTGCCTGTCCAGTGGTCATCTGTCTCAAGCTAGGACCTGAGGTGTAGGTTACTGTCTGTCCAGTGGTCGTCTATCTCAAGCTAGGACCTGAGGTGTAGGTTACTGCCTATCCAGTGGTCATCTGTCTCAAGCTAGGACCTGAGGTGTAGGTTACTGCCTGTCCAGTGGTCATCTGTCTCAAGCTAGGATCTGAGGTGTAGGTTACTGCCTGTCCAGTGGTCATCTGTCTCAAGCTAGGACCTGAGGTGTAGGTTACTGCCTGTCCAGTGGTCATCTGTCTCAAGCTAGGAAACAATGTCCCTCTCCTCCTTCTCTCAGCAGGAACTAAACTGTAGCACTAATCCCAAGCTGGTCCCCTGAGGTGTAGGTTACTGCCTGTCCAGTGATCATCTGTCTCAAGCTAGGAAACAATGTCCCTCTCCTCCTTCTCTCAGCAGGAATTAAACTGCAGAACTAATCCTATACCGGTTTCTGACAAGTGGTTTGTAGGCTCTCCAGTGATCTATGTCTCATCCAGGTGTTGCAAATTTAAAATAAGATGGTTAATGTGTGGGTATATCAATGTGCACCTAATGGGAGGGAAGATATGAAAAGCAGGTTAACTGAAATTTTATCAGACTTTGAAAGAAGGCCTTTCCAGTAAGACCTTGTAATGTTGACTAGTATTTGCAGATGAACCAAGACTTTGAAGATCTTCAAAAGTCAGATTTACATAAGGGGTTGGTGACTCAAGACACACTGGGTTTAAATATGCAACAGACGCAGGATGGGTGTGATGAGAAGTGAAGCAGAGTTGTGAAAGTTTGTATATACTGTAAATATATATTATAGTTATATAATACTTCCATTTTATAATAATGTATTCTTTCCTAACACCCAGTGCCTGTGTATTCACGACGACTGAATTGTTATTGTTATTCTCACATTGCTATTTTGTAAAGAATTAAAGTTAACTGTTTGACTAAAATGGCGATGTATGCTGACATTAATAACACTGCTAATTGCCATTACTGGATACCTAGAGGTGTACATCATGACATGGTACCAGAAGTGGGATCTTCGTAAAATAAAAAAAAAAATGTCACTGCTTTCAAAACTGCAAGCCAGTGTCAGCCAAACTCAGAGAAAGCTATTTACTGAAAATAAGAATTGCTATGTCACAAAGTGGTCATTTTACTTGTTATAAGCCGTTGTGCCCAGAAAAGTGATTTTTTTTTGACAAAAATCACAATGTTTAACCCATGTGAAATGTTTGACTTCTCAAAAGAATTTTGCTGGGCTACCAAGAAGCAGAGTTTTGCACATTTTAGAGTAGAACCCATGTTAGGTAAGGAACCAGAAGTCCATATACTTTGTTGTATTCCATAATAAAAGAAGACGAAACAGTATGCAGTTCTTATTCCTCTTCAGAGAAATGGAGTGTTACAAATGAGTCAGTAATTAGTAAGCTCAACAGATGTTTTGTGTACGTGAAAGGGTACACTCCCACAGATGTGCACAAGCCAAAGGTGAATGTGCAGAAGAGTTTGTAAGCTGTTAGTATCAACTGTCTGAAATTGCGGATTTAATGAAATGAAAGATGAACAAATTAGAGACAAAATTGTTATCTGACTGGCTGATGTAGAACTGTCTAAAAAAGTTACGACATGAAGTAAATTTAATTTTAGAAAAGGCCGTACACTTCACCAGAAAAGCAGAATTAATAATGAAGCAAATTGATAAGCAAGCAATAGTGCCCTCCAGGGTGTATATTATTGTGGAAATTATTCACACCCTGGGATGAGGCATCAGGCATCTACACCCCTGGAAGGAAATTATTTCTACAATAACATACATGTCCTGGTGGGCATTATTGCAATTAGAGAATGGGCTATCTGATAAATTGTATTTTCTCCTCTTAATGTTTCCAAGTTGCTGTAGTGTATGTAATTGTTTTTGTACAAAGTATTTTACATCTAAAATATAAGTTATGAAAGCACGTGTGTGTGTGTGTGTGTGTGTGTCTGTGTGTGTATGTGTGTGTGCGTGTGTGTGTGTGTGTGTGTGTGTGTGTGTGCGCGTGTGTGTGTATAAATGTTGTATCTATATGTTTGTGTGTGTGTGTATATATATATATATATATATATATATATATATATATATATATATATATGTTGTAGTCTTTCGGCTTTTCCCAGTTAGGGGCCACCACAGCAGAACTCCGGTCTGCTAATGATTGGCAGTAGATTTTCACGGTGTCAAGTTGTCAGCTCGACACCCAACCTTCAACGAAGGCACGCCCATTCATGCATGTCTTTCGGAACGCCACTTGACCCGTGGGAAGGACATGCAGACTCCACACAGAATTCACTCCCTGCACACTAGCTGAGAACTGAACGGGAGAACCTCTTGCTGTGAGGCAACAACACTACCACTGCACCACCACGGATTATGTATATATATATATATATATATATATATATATATATATATATATATATATATATATATATACATACACACACACGCACACACACACGCACACACACGCACACACACACACACACACACAAACATATAGACACAGCATTTACAGGCAGTTTAATTAACTACACATATATCACAGAATGAATATATATATATATATATATATATATATATATATATATATATATGTATAAAGATTTTTAAAAAGAATACTTTTTATTGAGTCACTCTAAAAAGTAAAAAAAAAATAAGGAAGGAGAGTGAAAACTTTGCAAAAGAAACACAGACAAACTGATTTCAGAAAAGCATTTGAGGTTGGTTTTGCTGATTGTGGTAATGAGGTACCAGGAGAAGTAGCAGGAATCAACAAAAGCACCTCAAATGCTTTTCTGAAATCAGGTTGTCTGTCCTTTTTTGCAAAATTTTTACTCTTCCTCCTTATTTTTTACTTTTTAGAGTGAAGCAATAAAAAGCATTCTTTTAAAAAAAAATATTTTTTTATATTTTTATTTTTTTACTTTTTAGTATTTAAGTAAAATCTTAATATCTTTAATATTAATTATTAAATCTACCATAAGGGATTGTCCATTTTTCCAAGACTTTCCTTATCTTTTGTCTCCATCACACCTTGTGATCTATAACTACATTCATCTTTACAGAAACCCAAACATTGATTATAGGAGTACTTACTTTCTACAACGTGCCATAGCAGAGGATAGTATATGTTGATATACTGTAACAGTACGCATGTGTATGGGCATATAATGACGATGACATGTCTAAGGTGGTCCCACTGTGCAAGTATGCTTTGCATTATGGGATACCATGTACAATATGTGTAATGTATAGTATAGTAGATTGATATGTCAGATATGCTACACAGGAGAACAGGCATATTATGCATACCAAAGGTATTGTATAGTGATGTGAGTAGCATTATTTAATTAATTTATTTATAAACAGTTATGATGAAATAAATAATGTAATCCACTCTGTTCATTTGCAAGGGAAGCAAACATTTCTCCCATACTAGAATAGCAGAAGAGATGTGACAGACAAACAAGAACATGATTGGCATGTACAATAACAGGATACATATGGCCTGTAGTCACGGGACATTGTAATAGCATGATAGCTAATCTAAATGGAAGGGCTACTCCAGTAACCATGCACAAAGGACATGTAATAGCTCCACAGGTTCATAGTGGGGTACCATGCAGTCTGGCAAGTCTATGTGTAACAACAACTACAGTGTTCACACCAGTGGCACCTCCCTAGGGTAGTGTCCTGTGAACAGAAGAGCCATGTGTAACCTGCACCCCTGCACAGTACAGCCACTGCAGTGATCCCTAGCATACATGTGTCCCCCATTCACCAAGTGAAGTATCACATGAACAGTGCTACTGAGTGTCCCTGCGTGATGTACATAGAAATCATGTTCCAAAGCATGGTGAGTGTCCGGTCTGGGAATGCAAACCCCAAGCACATCCCACCCATTGTTGCCTGTGTGCACATATCCATGAGCATGATGCTCACAGTGGCCATTGTTTATGTCACGTATGCGGAGTATATCCATTAACATAGTTGCAGACATGGGCCCTGTCTTTGCAGCAGAGGTCACCCCTGAGTATGTAGTCCACAAATGTGTATAGATGTGGTGTCTGTACTTCAGCCGCATACATTAACTGTCGTAGCTCAATAAACGTCATGGCGTGTTAATGTTGTGTTATGTAAAGCTGTAGCTGTTGTGTCAGGTACGCCCTAAGCAGGGTGTTGTACCCTTGCATGTGTGTATAAGTCCGGTGTTCAGAGGTACAATGGGTGCCTATGTACTAGCTACACACCCAGTACAGACAAGTGTGGACACGTAGAAGGATATCCACGCCACAGTGGCAATGTGGTAATCACAGGAGTGTGTGCGACATACGTGTGTAGTACAAACACATACAATGCGACATGTATGTAGGGGACTAACACCTATGTGATAACCAGTGGGTGGATGGTGTACTGCAAAGGTGATATTCATACACCTAGTGTCATGCAGGTTGAGGCCATGATGTTCATATCAGGTATCCGTCACAGTGACACCCGTATGGATGGGGTCAGTATCAGCTGGTGGATCAACAACGGTGCTTGGTATGCAGTGGTCTGCAAAGCTAGGCAGGGAAGGTCCCTCTGTGGTAGCCTGTACCTCAGGGAAGCATATACCAAACATGAGGGCTCCATGACTGAGGACTGTGGTATGCCAAGTGTAACTGAAATGCAGTATGTGATATGATATGCTACTCTCAGTGTGTGTGTCCCATCCATTAGCCACTTTGCATAACATCCTGAGACATATGTTTTGACGTGCAGGTGGATGTGTATGTTGTCAATACCAGAATGGAGAACGGTGCTGAAAGGCAGCGAGAGGACAATGTAGGCTGTGTGGACCCCCGTGTCATCATCAACTACTCTGGTCACTGTATGAAATGAGTTCACCAGGTGTAGGAGGCATGCTGTGGCCCCAACAAGACCAACCCGGGTGGCATCAAAGGACCGGAGCACAACAAAGTCTCAGCGAATGATGTCCATGATGATGTGCCCTATAGCCGTTCAGAACAGTCCAGTCAGGTGTGTAGGGCAATAGTCTCAGTCATGCATTGTGGCGCCACCTGTGTGGAGTGTAACTGTCGCTGTGTGCCAGTCAGGGGCCACAATGTCTGGTACAAGGCTATTACAGGATATGGTGTCCCAGTGCAGAGACATGTCATTCAGAGGTTTGTGGATATCACAGCCTGGGATTTTGTAGGGTGACAATGGGCCAGTGTCCCAGGACATATAGAGTGCAGGTCTGTACTGTGTAGGTGTGACCGCAGGGACACCGCAATGTTCCTGCAAGGAATGTGGCCCCGTAGGGAGTGAGAGGGTGTAATGTTAGCATTGAAGCCATCAGACAGCATGTTGCCAGCATCACCTGTTTCTGTCATGTTCCAGAGTGACAGTTGTATGTGTAAGCAGATGTGGGTATTGCCAATGACTACTGACATACCACCATAATGCCTTGTGGTACATCCTGGAATGTGTCACAATAATGTGTACGCAGCTAGTCATGGAGTATGTGATGAGGGATCCCGTGGCCCTACCGAGGCTGACCAGTGAGTTACCCCACCCATGGGAATGTACACCACTGTGCAACAGCCCCCACCTGTTGCTGTAAAGTATGTCCATGGAACTGCACCCCACAGAGTGGCGTCTGTTATCTGGTGTGTACCATCATGGCTCTGTGTGGAATAGCATGATCCATTTTGTCGTGTACGTGCTAATGAAGTGCATTGGGGTATGTCTCAACGTTTGTATGGGCATTGTCCACCTGCACGTGTGTCATGACGTCAACTACCGCTGCCATACGACATCTGTAGTAGGTGCTGTAGTACTCTTGTACTGTGTATGCAGTGAAGTGTGTGGTGCCAGTATGTGGCTAACTAGGATGAGTAGCATATGTTCGGATTCCACCAATGAGGGGATAACCCCAGGTGTGGAACAGCAGTCACATGTTGGTAGTGTCCATGCCAAAGACACTGTTGGTCTTGGAGGCGGTGTGTATGGGTCGATCCTGCCGAGTGGAGGTTATGACTCATGGACAGCGTATGCCTAATGTGTCGGTACTTGTGTGGCTATCACAGTTAAGTGTGGGTTACTGTCAGTCTCACATCAGTAGCAGCAGTCTGAGCCCAACTGTCCAGTACATCATGAAATGAGTTCTGGTAACCATAGGGTATGTTGAATCCGCAGCTTGTAACACTGTGTATAGCAGTTCCAGACACAGTTATTTGCATGTGGAGCACCTGTGATGCATTGTGCTAAGTAACCAGCTGGGATGTGTGTACAACATAGTGGAATATGGGGACACCTCAGCCGTGGGTGTGCCAGTCCAGGTACATGCCTGAGAGGTACGGTCTGTCTATAACCAGTCATTGCAGGTGTGCTCTGCAGAGCCTAGAGGCAGGTCCCAGTCACTGCAGAGATATTGAAGTGGTGCAGTATCAGGTGTGCCTTGCCTGCGTGCATCACAGAGGATGATGTCAAGCATTGTGTTACATGACCACATGTTTCGCTAGCCAGTTCCTGTTCTGGTGGTGACTGTTATTGGACACTGTGCAAGACAGGCAGTATAAAAGCAGCAAGAGTCCAACATGTGATCCGTACTCCCAGGGCTGACAGGTGCAGGTCAACTGTGCCAAAGCATCATGTTGTTTGACCAGGTCAGTCAAAGTGGACAGGTACCAGACACCTGTGGAATGACAGCAGAAGCATGGGCAACTGTTGGAGTGACACAGTCGGTCATTGTACACTTGTAACAGGTCCGGATGACTGCAAAATGCTCCCCAGGGCTCGGACCACACCATCAGGGCTACAAGACTGGTGGGCTATTGCATGTTCCTGCACACGTAGTCTGTGCCCTGAGATACAACTTCAGTCACACTAACATGGAAAATGACAGTCACATCATACCTGCTGAGGTGTGGCATGGGTGCATAGGTTATGTTGTAGAACCAGTTACCCGAAAGCAGGATGTAAGTGACTATCGCCTTGTGTAGCCTGCTGAGTGGAACAGCAGTGTGACCGCCGACAGTCACCTATGACAGGTGTGTTGCGTATGTTATGACACCCTATTGGCTGTATGTGATGGGCACACATGTGTCTGTGGGCTATAGGTTGGTGTGGTTGTGTTTGGTGATGTGGGCTGCCGTTGGTGCCTACACAGAGTATGGAGGGGTACTGCACAAGGTGTCCTCGTATGTGTGGCCTGTGGTGGAGATCATGTGAGACTATGTGATGAGTGGGGTGTGTTGCGAATGTTACACATCCCCACATGACTGTCAGGTGCAGTCAGGGTTGGTGACAGTATAACCCCCAGCAGGGCTGCATATGTGCATTCCCCACAGGCTGTATTGTTGTATGTTGGGAGGTGTGCATTGACTGTGCACATGAGTATAGCTCTGTTGCCACATGTACAACATAGTCATGATATAGACAGGCAATAGCACTGGTATGTGCCAGTTGGACATGCCTGTATATAACTGGTACGTGCCAGGTGGACATGCCGTATAAACCACCATGTCTCACGAGATATGTGAGTGATGTGTGTATGGCAGCTGTTGTACTGTAAGCAAGCTGGACATGTATGGACAGACAGTGTTCCTGTGAGGACTGGTGTGGAATGGGTGCTATACTAAGTAGTAGCTCATAATATGCCAAGAAGCTCTGAACAAGTGCTGAGCATGAACATACAATACAGATAGGGTGTTGGATAATATCCACCCACAAGTGTTGACGACAGTCATGATTGGTGACACCACATCAGAACACTGCCGGGTATGGTCTGCAAGTCCATGAACCATTATCAATGTAGATGTTAGCAGTACAGATGTACAAGACAGTACGGATATTTGACTACAAATGCCTTTGTATGTCACAGGAGTGTTCTACCAGTGGCCTGTTGACAGACTCACAACTACTAAAGGTGCTACAGTGACATGTGCATATCACACTGGTGTCAGCTACAGTAAACCAGGGTTAATGTGTTGTACCCCACCCTCATTGTAGCCCTTACCACACAGACAAATGTCAGCCATCTGTGTATGTGAGGATGTGAATGGCCATGACCTATGGGCAATAGTTGTCAGAGTGTTGTGAACAACATACAGAATGGGCTGTGTGTGTGAGGTGTGTGATGTATGTGCACATTCTGGTGGATGATATCAGCAATGTCACCACTAGGGGAATATCCCTGTACCCATTAAGTACCACCAAGGCTGTGATTAACATTATGGACACTGTGTTAGGGATGGTGTTGTGCAGTACACCTCCCTAAGTTGGAGACATCTCCATGGCCCTTTAGGTAGTAATCTGAGGTACCCATGTCATGACAGGGTGGCATCCATGAGCACAGAGATCATTGGACAGGCATACGCAGCACCCATGTGACCAATATTGGAACACATATCACCTTCCAGGGGTAGGGGCCATGTGTGGATGGCCGATACCAGCCTCCACAATACTCACCTCCAGTATACAGCATGCTATCCACCTTGCATACAGACATATGCCACACTATGCTGTTGGACATGCTACATGTTCATAGCCTGATCTGAAAGAAATACGTCATGGACAACCACTGTCCTACGACTAGGATGGCCACATGCTGGACAGATCCCTGTGCCATACCTGTGACATACTCCTGCCATACCATGCATCCCTGTCCACATAGCTGCACATATCATCCCTGTCATACATGGTGTGATGGCCATATGGTAGATGTAGTATCAACTGTCTGGATCAGTAATGTGTCACTGATGCCCCTCGCGGTGGTGTAATGGGTGTCGGATACAGCTAGTAAACCCTGCCCATACATGCCATAGCCGATAACCTTACCTGCGAATGACGTCAGACTAGCCATTGTCCCATGTCTATCACATGTGCAACACAGGCGATCCGTGGCAGGATGTTGAACAGCTGTACAGTACAGTGTAGATGTCTATGGCAAAACAGATGCAGGTACAGGTTTCCATGCGTACTTGTGCATTGTCACTGCCCAAGTCCATTAAGGCTATGTCTGTGTTGTTATGTGACATATACACATCATCAAGGTCAACAGCATTACCATGGACACATCCAGGCATGTGCAGATAGGTAAGAACACCAGTGCAAGCAAACAGACATGCCCACATGAAGACAGCAGTCACATGCAGTATGAACACTGTAATGAGGTGACACACATATATGGAGATGATATCCAATGCATAATGGGTGTTACATGTGTGAGACACATACATGCCAGTCTGTCAGTGTCATGATGATTTGCAAAGATAACTGTGCAGATGTACTAGAAATGTATGTGCAGCTGTATCACTGTACATGTCTGAAAATGTGACCTGTCACCTTCATTATGTCTAACAGATAATGCCTCGTACAAGCATACCAGCATACAGCCGACAGGAGAATGATGTCATAATCCCGTACCTCCATGAGAACCACGAGGTGTTATTTAGCCATATGCCACAGCACGCACAGCAGTGAGGCGACCTGTGGCAGGATCTTCGCAGGAGGGTCAACGAAGTGGGTGGTCACAACCGCACCTACCAGCAGGTGCGCAGACACTGCACGGACTTGATACGTCATGCAAAACAGCGTGCCACTGCAATTGCCAGGGAACAAGGTGGAACAGGTGGTGGGCCACCAACCCAGACTCCACTCACACACACAGAGGAGCTACTGGCCAGTCTGGGGACACCCTCGGAACAACTCCCACAAACACTAGCAGCCATCGTGGAGGTGGGTGTCTCCCAACCAATGAGCCTGGAGTTGCCTGGTAAGTCAGTACTGAACATATGGCCAGTATATCCCACGTACGTGCATGTGTCACTGTGCATCATGTAATGTAACAACATATGCAAGGTATGTGGACACACATGCTGCATACTACAGTATGCTAACCTGTGTATGCACCATAACTCTGAACTGTACAGGTATTTGCAGAATGTCCAGATGTCTACCTCATATTGTCGGTGTGTTCCCCTTAATATCTGTCCCTTTCTGGCAAATAGCTGAGGATTGGAGTCATTAAATGATGGCAAACATTTGTGTTTATGACTGCACATTCCTTATAAAATCCATGTGCATGCAAACCTATTATTCTAGCAACTTTCTAAGTTTGTAAGATCAATATTTAACATCTGTCCCTATTTGTCCCCCATCATAGTAGGCTTTGTCCAGAATTATTGTTCTAAGAGGTTGAGAGGTATGTTAAGCACACATGTGCTTACTATATGCTATTGTACAGGCGAATGTGTTAACTTGCACAGTGCACCCTGTGGCTGTCATACAGTCATGGATAATGTTCATACTGCTGTGTCACCCCTGTACAGGTACCTTTGGCGTGCCGCACAGACAAGAGTCCATTGCAGGTGAGACTGTCATCGGTATCAGGCATGTCAAAGCATATATCTATTTGCCATGTGGCCAGTTAATACTTGTACACATGATGTTCATTCCAGACATGATATACAGGTCGCATCACCCATCATCCACACAGGCCACCCATGTGCAATATATACACAGACATGAAACCACAGTATTTGTCATTGCTACATGTGTGTCCAGCTGTGCATACAACGGTGGAGGGGTTCTACAATGGAGGCATATGTACTATACAGTGGAACAAAACGTGTGGTACACAAAACAGTACCACACAGTGAGCAGTGATATGGGCAGCCCACAGGCATCACCATTGTGTTATATGCCCCTGCAATGGGTTCACACATTGTGATGTGCCATCCGACATGTCTCAGACATGTAGTGTTTTGGCTGCAATATTGTCACACTTTCCCATAACCCATACCTCACATACCACACATACACCTGTTGTCTGCATAGCCCTGTGGATGGTGACATATCCGACATCTATGGGTGTATGTCATATGGGACAACACAGAAGTGTGATAAACGGCCATCACACACATATGACCAACACATGTGCACACATGGCCATGGGGGATGGCCAGAGACATGTAGCCACACAGTAGATGTGATGTGGATACACCCTGTCTCATTTTGTCTACACATGGTCCAATTACAGCCCTACTAGACCGATTGTACAGGTGATGTGGTACACTGCACATCTAAAATGCCTGTGCACAGCTAGTGGAGGTGTCACTGATGTCTACCTCATAAGATGTGTTGAACATGACGCCTGTGTCATAGCATGACAGTAGTCACCTCTACAGCTTCCACTGACAGTGACACCAGGCCACAGATACTGTACATTTCCCTTGCTGCCGTAAGACATCACTGTTAGCTGTGCACCTTGTGTGTGTGGTACATCAATGTCATGTGTGAAATGGTGAAGTGACAGGTCCGCTACGTGTGGATATGGTTGTCAGGCAGCTAACACTCTGTAGTTATCGTGCAGGGGTGTCATCTGTATGTCCTCCAGTGACCTGTCACATGACACAGCATGGTTTGGTGTGGTGTGTATACACCTCAGCATCGTGGGTCACAATCCACAGGTATGTCATGGGTACACATGCAGTTCTGGATATGCAATGTGTACATATTATGCACTGTTTAGTAATATAGATGCCTCATGATGCCATGCAATGGCACAGTGTCTGTTCTTCACACTGTACAGCAATGTAGATGGCTCACAGTCCCCTACCATGCCCATGCACATTTGCTCAACATGCATTCTATCTGTAGGGCATAAGGACAACACCACAATGTGATACCCAGTATGAAGCTGTACATGTGTCTGGACACTATTGTGTCAGACATGTATGCATGTTAATGCACACGTCAGCAGATTACATGTCAAGTCACATCAGCCATGTGTACTGTTATCCTGTTCTGGTCCACATGGTGTATCATGGGGATGCATGCATACTACCATAATCGTGTGAATTGCATGGCTAATGATATGACACCTGCTTGCTGTAGTGTGCATTCCAGGGGGTATGCTTACAAACACTACTGATGTCTGAGCCGCATGCTGTAAGCTGTATTATAAGCATGCTGCATGCCATCTGTCATATCACATGCATGGTGTGTCAGTGTGTGTGTGTGTCAGTGTGTGTGTGTGTCTATTGTAATTTAGAGTCTTTCTTTGCATTCACAGGTGATGTAGGTGCGTTACCCTCATGCGGTCCATCTGATGTTAGTGTCCCCACAGATGCTAGCAGTGATGAACATATGCATGAGGTACAGGCAGGTTTGTCAGGGGCTGAATCTGTGCCAACGGTTGCCATCCCAGCTATGTCCCCCTCTTCCCCGCACACAGTTCAGCTGGCAACACATACTGCATCACCAGTGGCCATAGAGGAAGGGCAGTCAGTGTCTGCTAGCGTTGAACAGGAATGTGTGGTGGCTACAGAAGGTGTGTCCCCACACCATGGTGTCAGTGTACTGACTGCAGATGTGCCACACAGGCATGTGGCCGGTGCTGCTTGTAGGATGACCTCTGGCAGACATGCACCTGCAGGACATAGCGCAGCAGCTGGAATCACCAGATGCATGTTCCAGACTGTAATGGCAGCACAGGCACGTGCCGAACGGCAGAACAGAGAAGGGCAGAGGCTGCAGAGGGCTGCTATCCGTACCATAAACAACAACATCCAGGCATTGGCAGGTGCTCAACAGCAGATTGCTGATGTTCTGGACAAGCGATTGGGTGACATGGTCAGAATCCTTGACCGTGGCATGGCAATCCACGAGCGTGTGCTGTCTGTGCTGGAACATCTGGTAGGGGTGATGCGTAGGCCACATGGATGTAGGCCAGCTACACCACCTAGTGCAGGTCAACGTGAGCATGCCACCTCACATGGCTGCTCCCATAGTGCCAGTAGCAGTAGCAGTGTAGCTGGTGCTGCGCTGTCCACACCAGGATACAGCAGGCCACGTGGACTTGGCCCTGGACGTTCCCAGTGGGGACACGGTTCCAGTGGCCATGTGTCGTCAGACAGTAGCCATTCTGTACCTTCACCTGGTAGTGCCCGTGCAACCCCTGGCAGGCACAGGACATGTGGCCATGGCCGGACAGAGTGAGCTGTACAACCTGGTCTGTACAATCTGGAGCTGTTGATAATACCCTTGTGTAGGTCTCACAAATGACAGAACTGTGTGCACACATACACGCACACAGAAAACACAACTGTAGGGCTCCACAACACCCACATGCATACTGAACAGACATGTCCAATCAAATCACTGGCCTTTACCCACACACATGATGTCATCCATTGGTGCAGCCTATGCCCCTGACAAACATTATCACGCTGTGCATATGATGAAGCCTGTGCTGCATTCCTGTCATCCACACCATCAGTGCAGGGATATGCTCAAATGGTCTGATGCACAGGGTGAACAGAATAGTGAGAGGTGTATGTTACATTACTTGTGTATGCATAGTGCGGGAAGTGTATGTTGCATTGGTTGTGTGTGAATAGTGAGAGATGTGTATATGACATTAGTTGTGTACTGTCGACATGCACCAGACATACCATGTAGTACAGATGCAGCATGCATTGTGATATGTTCACAGTATGTGTCTCGGTTACAACAGTAACAGCATGTTGGTAATGATGCCCTGGTTCCCTCCGATGGTGTACTGGCATGTGCCTACAGGGAGCAGTGTTTGCAGTCCCCCATGTGTAACTGTGGGGTACTCACAGGCACATATGGCAATATCAGCATGGTAAACGTACCCTCAACCTGACTGTTGGAAAGTCTAACATGACACAGATGTCCGCACATATACTGCACCTGAAGCATGTGGTCAGTTGAACAGGCTACAAAGGCCAGAGACGTGACATGCACACCAGGAAACATTACAGGTATGTTGACATGGTGCAGGGGTTGTACACAGCGGTCTGGCCAATGATGACGTTAGAGGCCACTTGATAGCATGGGGCCACACTGTGTAGCAGTAATACCCTGTCACATTACAGGAACATGCCCACATTCACGGGGTCTACAACACTATAATGCACACCCCATTGTGTTGAGGTGAGGACCCTTGCCTATGTGGTCATCACCCTCACAGTACTTTGCACCCACATGACGTGACACAGAGAAGGAACATGCACAGGTAGCCAGTACGGCTGGGACTGATGGCATCAACAGGATAGTAGACTGCATCACCATGAGGGGTTAGGGATCCTGTTTTCACTGTATGGTAGCATACACCCTCACACCAAGCATCAGACAGCCACACATACATACACACACAAACTGTGGTGACCACAAATGTGTATACGGATAGCCGATGTGTGTGATGCACCACACCTGCCGACGTCATGCTTTCCACACTGCAGTATGTACAGATCCCTACAACGGTGTACAGGGGTGTGTAACAATTGCGATGTAATCCCCACGATATGTGGCATATGTGGTCACACAAGCGAACATACATGGCAGTGCTGGGAATGATACACCTGCCATATGATGAGACGTTTGACAGACATGCAGCGGTACTGTCCGCATTATGTGTACCAACGCTATGTCTGGCATTTGTGCTGCTATATGCACATGGGAGGATGTAAGTGTTACAGGTGTCATGTGACGTACAGTTGGTAACACCTGACCGCTGTGCAAGTGTTATGTCATCACCGTCAAGTAACAGTGACATAGCATACTGTTTGCACATGTCATGGTAGGATGGCATGTGACACACCTGTGAACCATCCCCGGCAAACATCCATCTACACAGGTGGATCACCACTTTATGTACACACATCCCTCCATACGTGATGTACAACCAACTGTACTGTCAGTATGTCACCATATACAGGTGTCAATGATGGGGCTGCATTGCGATTGCATGTTGTAGTTAGGCACAGATGAGTTACGGACATCAGCCGCTGCACATGCATGGTTGCTGCATGCACAGTACAGATTGTACATGTGTGTTGGTCCTACATGCGTCTCCTGTAGCCATGTTTGTATGTATTGCTATTGGTGGACATGTGTGTTGATATACATAACACATGGACTGTGGTATGATATCACGGGTGTCATGGGTGACTAGTACAGGGGAATGTGTCCTTGGTCAACATTGCTACCTCCTGTACTGTGAGCATTCAACAGACATGGATCCACCTTCCATTTGCATGTGTATGATTGCTTAAGCCACTTGTCTGCACGGGGACAGCAAATGCTATGCCATGTACATATGTGTTGTGTGTGTGGTCCATGCACACATCCACTGCAATCACATGTCTGACATATCCAAACATGTGTGTTCGTTGGTGTACAGCAACACTCATCTGTCACAGCTGTGTAAGGCCCAGGGCCCCTGGTATGTCTTGAGCTGACCTGGTCATGTATAGTGGTATCATTGCAATGCATAACACCTGTTGAAACTCTGTTGGTACATGTGTACTCTGCACAGTTGCTGTAGACCTCTGTACAGTCCACTGGTCATGTGTCATATGGTGTTGTGGTAATGTATGGCTGTGTATTGCTGCACCAACGACATGGTGATGTCTTGAGGGCTACAGTGTAGACTGCGGTGTGTACATCTGTGATCTGCACCTGTGACAGCTGTGATGGCACCTGAGTGTGTACTGGTCACTGCATGTGAGTGTCCGCCCTGTGCGTGGGGACAGTTATACCTTACTGTGCCCTTCCATGTTTAGACTCCATCTGCATGCAAGATGGCCCTTTGCAACTGCTAAGTGTGTGAGCTTGCCCAGTATGCCATTGTGTAGATCAACACACAGTACAGTCCGAATGGATGTGTATTACTGTGTGGCCATGGCCAGTGACACCTTGTGTCGGTGATGTCCCTCTGTGTATGGGCATGGCCGTTGACATCCTGTATAGTGATGGTGGTCATCCAGGCAACAGATGTCCATTTTCAACATCACGATGGATGCCTACCGAGTACACACTGGTCGACTATCTTGAAGGGTGTACTGTCTGTGGCGCATCCTGTGTCTATGTATTGTTGTTGTAGTGCTCCGTAAATCTTTAGTTGCCCCGATCACACCACTGCCGTGTGTTTGTCTACTTCTACCATGGGACAGTAATATGTCTGTATGCTTTCAGACTGATTACTCTCTATACAATCCCTGTTGGCGTCCTTGTCTTTGCGGATGATGACACGTGCCTAGAAGTATGCCTCTGGGAGTGTTATGTTCAGTAATCTTGGTAGCGTGTTCTGTAAATGCGTCATTCTGTAGTGTGATAGGGTAGTTAGGTGTATGTTCGACTCCCAGCCCTGCCAAGTGTGTGTGTGTGTGTGTGTGTGTGTGTGTGTGTGTGTGTGTGTGTGTGTGTGTGTGTGTGCACGCGCGCGCGTGCTTCCGCCCGCCTGGGGACTCAGTCATGCTTTTAGATGCCTCACACCACAGATATTTCCTACCGGCGTCTTTGCCTTTGCGGATGATGACACGTGCCTAGAAGTATGCCTCTGGGAGTGCTGTGTTCAGTAATATCAGTAGCGCGTTCTGTAAATGCGTCATGCTGTAGTGTGATAGGGTAGTTAGGTGTATGTTCGACTCCCAGCCCTGCCAAGTGTGTGCATGTGTGCTTCCATCTGCCTGGGGACTCAGTCATGCTTTTAGATGCCTCACACCACAGATATTTCCTATGGGTGTCTTTGCCATTGTGGATGATGATATGCGCCTAGAAGTATGCCTCTGGGAGTGCTGTGGTCAGTAATCTCGGTAGCGCGTTCTGTAAATGCATCATGCTGTAGTGTGGTAGGGTCGTTAGGTGTATGTTCGACTCCCAGTCCTGCCAAGTGTGTGTGTGTGTGTGTGTGTGTGTGTGTGTGTGTGTGTGTGTGTGC